>NC_134358.1:342313668-342613668 GCF_048569485.1 Anomaloglossus baeobatrachus
TACAGAAAAAGAAATGCCTTCACAAACATTTCTAAATTATTTCATACATTTCTAATTGAGGTTGGGTCATATTAGTAAGTTATATAAAGGGGTTTTATTTCTCTCTATGCATGTCATTTGTCTGCTGTCCAGTCCTCTGCGGATTTCACAGCCTCCTTTTTTTTAGTTCGATGCTATTGCATTAGGAGTGCGGTGAAATGAACATCTGTCTAAGCTTAGTGGTGCTGACAGGAGCAGTGGACATGTGTTACACTGCGCTTTCCAACATATCTGTTGTAATCCCTCCGCATTTGTGTCTTGTATGTGTTGCGTCATTTGACCTCTTTCACCCCTGTGCACTGTCTTTCTTGTTGTGTGCTGTATATTGGTATCTGGTGTTGTTTCTTGAGCTGTATTCACTATGTGGTGTCTCTCCTAAGTGCTGTGTGTGTGTGTGTTTACACTATGTGGTCTCTTGTAAGCTGATTGTCCACAGAAATTTTAATGGGGCTAATTAGATGTGTTAAAGGCTGTATTTTTATTGTAAATATGTGTTAAATTACAGCTCTGCTATGCACGCAGCTCTATTACACACACACACACACACACACACAGCTTTGCTATACACTCAGCTCTAACACACACACAGATCTGCTATATACTTTTGTCGCTCTCTCGCGTTCGCTTGCTCTCACGCTTCCGTGACATCGCACATCTGTGATCATCACTACCGCCTCGAGGTGCGGCTGCTGCTCCAGGGAACTCTGCTCTGTGTCTGCAGGACTCTGCTGTGTGGGAATATGAAGCGGAGTCGCGCGTGTGCAATGTGCGGGGGCGGTGCCGCATGTTTAATGTGGGGGGGGGCCGGTGACGTTCGTGGAAGCTGTGGTGACGTTCGGACTGCGCCTGCCCAACTCAGTGGC
This sequence comes from Anomaloglossus baeobatrachus, assembly GCF_048569485.1. NCBI lineage: Eukaryota > Metazoa > Chordata > Amphibia > Anura > Aromobatidae > Anomaloglossus > Anomaloglossus baeobatrachus. Next base: position 342,314,571 of record NC_134358.1, read on the forward strand.
GTGGTGCATGATGGAATAGGTGGACATCCACAACTGCTGATTTATCACACGCCTGCGACTAAAAAGCTGTTTGATTATTTTCATCTAATTTCCATGTGCTGAAAATGAAAAAAATATTGAAAAAAATCCTGTACGTCTGGATTTACCACAAAATGCAAAATTCTTTTCAAATTTAGTAAATTTTTTAGAATTTTTTTTTTTCAATGCATTGAAGATATATAATGCCAAAAAAATATAACTTTCAAAGAAAAGAACTTTCAGAGTGAGCTAATGAAACCAGCATTAAAGGGAACCAAACATCAGGATTTTCGTGTACAAGGTGCACCCAGTGCAGTACTGGCACTATCAGGCACATGGTATGTACACGATCAGTGGGCAGCTCGGGTGTTTAGGCAGCGAAATCCAACTTTATAAAGTTTGAAAATTCGTGCACTTTTTGATTGACGTGTGCACCTCTCTCCTGATGTCCGGGCGTGTTATGCACGTGTTCCCCGCCGCCTGTTCCCTCCCTCTCTCTGGCTGTATTTAAATTTCCCTCTTCAGTGACATGACGTCGGAGTTGGCGCCTGCGCATAGCGCTCATCTCCGGCGCCATGTTACTGAAGCCCGCTGTACCGTGCAGCGGGTGCACAAGAGGGCGTCACATGCGCCCTCGCTTCTTAAGATCCCGTTGTGACCGCGGGGAGCATGCGCGGTTACAACAGGACTGGAGATCAGCTGACAGGAGGACACGATTGCTACGCTACCAGCACAGCAGCCGCCTAGGACACCGGGGCTCAGGTGAGTTCACAATGCTGTGTGTGCGCCCCCTGCGTTGACCTGAGCTCACCTTCTGTATGCCAGGTCACCGCAGGAAAGCACTCACAACTGTGTCTGTGCTGTGTGTGTGCGCAGTGTGTGTGTGTGTGCGCAGTGTGTGTGTGTGCGCAGTGTGTGTGTGTGGCGCAGTGTGTGTGTGCCTTGCGCAGTGGGTGGTGTGTGCGGCAGTGTGTGTGTGTGCGCAGTGTGTGTGTGTGCGCAGTGGGTGTGTGTGTGCGCGTGTGCGCAGTGTGTGTGTGTGTGTGTGCGCAGTGTGTGTGTGTGTGTGTGCGCAGTGTGTGTGTGTGTGTGTGTGCGCAGTGTGTGTGTGTGTGTGTGCGCAGTGTGTGTGTGTGTGTGTGCGCAGTGTGTGTGTGTGTGTGTGTGTGCGCAGTGTGTGTGTGTGTGTGCGCAGTGTGGTGTGTGTGTGCGCAGTGTGTGTGCGCAGTGTCCGTGCGCGCAGTGTGTGTGGCGCAGCAGTGTGTGTGCGCGCAGTGTGTGTGCGCGCAGTGTGTGTGCGCGGCAGTGTGTGTGCGCGCAGTGTGTGTGTGTGTGTGTGCGCGTGTGCGCGCAGTGTGTGTGTGTGTGCGCACAGCTGTGGGTGGTGTGTGTGTGGTGTGCGCGCGCGCACGCTGTGGGTGGTGTACGCTATATGTGTGTGTGCACGCTGTGGGTGGTGTGTACGCTGTGTGTGTGCGCACACACAGACAGACACAGGGCACACACTCACACAAACACGCACAGACACAGGGCACACACACACAAACACGCACAGACACAGGGCACACACACACAAACACGCACAGAACACAGGGCACACACACACAAACACGCACAGACACAGGGCACACACACACACAAACACGCACAGACACAGGGCACACACACACAAACATGCACAGACACAGGGCACACACACAGCGTGTGCACACACACACAGCGTGCACACACGTGTGTGTGTGTGTGGGGCGCACGCTGTGTGTGTGTGGGCGCATGCTGTGTGTGTGTGTGTGTGTGTGGGCGCACGCTGTGTGTGTGTGGGCGCATGCTGTGTGTGTGTGTGGGCGCATGCTGTGTGTGTGGGCGCACGCTGTGTGTGTGGTGGGCGCACGCTGTGTGTGTGTGGGCGCACGCTGTGTGTGTGTGGGCGCACGCTGTGTGTGTGTGGGCGCACGCTGTGTGTGTGTGGGCGTACGCTGTGTGTGGTGTGGGCGTACGCTGTGTGTGTGTGTGTGTGTGTGGTGGGCGCACGCTGTGTTGTGTGTGTGTGTGTGTGGGCGCACAGCTGTGTGTGTGTGTGGGCGCACGCTGTGTGTGTGTGTGGGCGCACGCTGTGTGTGTGTGTGTGTGTGTGTGTGTGTGTGTGTGTGTGGGCGCACGCTGTGTGTGTGTGTGGGCGCACGCTGTGTGTGTGGGCGCACGCTGTGTGTGTGGGCGCACGCTGTGTGTGTGGGCGCATGCTGTGTGTGTGTGTGTGTGTGGGCGCACGCTGTGTGTGTGTGTGTGGGCGCACGCTGTGTGTGTGTGTGTGTGGGCGCACGCTGTGTGTGTGTGTGTCGTGGGCGCACGCTGTGTGTCTGTGTGTGGGCGCACGCTGTGTGTGTGTGTGTGTGGGCGCACGCTGTGTGGTGTGTGTGTGGTGTGTGTGTGGGCGCACGCTGCTGTGTGTGTGTGTGTGTGTGTGGGCGCACGCTGTGTGTGTGTGTGTGTGTGTGGGCGCACGCTGTGTGTGTGTGTGTGTGGGCGCCACGCTGTGTGTGTGTGTGTGTGGGCGCATGCTGGTGTGTGTGTGTGTGTGTGTGGTCGCATGCTGTGTGTGTGTGGGCGCACGCTGTGTGTGTGGGCGCACGCTGTGTGTGTGTGTGTGTGGGCGCACGCTGTGTGTGTGTGTGGCGCACGCTGTGTGTGTGTGTGTGGGCGCACGCTGTGTGTGTGTGTGTGTGTGGGCGCACGCTGTGTGTGTGTGTGTGGGCGCACGCTGTGTGTGCTGTGTGTGGGCGCACGCTGTGTGTGTGTGTGGGCGCAACGCTGTGTGTGTGTGTGTGGGCGCACGCTGTGTGTGTGTGTGTGGGCGCACGCTGCGTGTGTGGGGCGCAGCTGGCTGGTGTGTGTGTGTGTGTGGGCGCACGCTGCGTGTGTGGGCGCACTGGGCGCACGCTGTGTGTGTGTGTGTGTGGGCGCACGCTGCGTGTGTGGGCGCACGCTGTGTGTGTGTGTGTGTGTGGGCGCACGCTGCGTGTGTGGGCGCACGCTGTGTGGGCGCACGCTGTGTGTGGGCGCACGCTGTGTGTGTGTGTGGGCGCACGCTGTGTGTGTGTGTGTGGGCGCACGCTGTGTGTGTGTGTGGGCGCACGCTGTGTGTGTGTGGGCGCACGCTGTGTGTGTGGGCGCACGCTGTGTGTGTGTGGGCGCACGCTGTGTGTGTGTGGGCGCACGCTGTGTGTGTGTGTGTGGGCGCACGCTGTGTGTGTGTGTGTGGGCGCACGCTGTGTGTGTGTGTGGGCGCACGCTGTGTGTGTGTGTGGGCGCACGCTGTGTGTGTGGGCGCACGCTGTGTGTGTGTGGGCGCACGCTGTGTGTGTGTGGGCGCACGATGTGTGTGTGTGGGCGCACGCTGTGTGTGTGTGGGCGCACGCTGTGTGTGTGTGGGCGCACGCTGTGTGTGTGTGGGCGCACGCTGTGTGTGTGGGGCGCACGCTGTGTGTGTGTGGGCGCACGCTGTGTGTGTGTGTGTGGGCGCACGCTGTGTGTGTGTGTGGGCGCACGCTGTGTGTGTGTGTGTGGGCGCACGCTGTGTGTGTGTGTGGGCGCACGCTGTGTGTGTGTGTGGGCGCACGCTGTGTGTGTGTGTGGGCGCACGCTGTGTGTGTGTGTGGGCGCACGCTGTGTGTGTGTGTGTGTGGGCGCACGCTGTGTGTGTGTGTGTGTGTGTGTGTGGGCGCACGCTGTGTGTGTGTGTGTGTGTGTGTGTGGGCGCACGCTGTGTGTGTGTGTGGGCGCACGCTGTGTGTGTGTGTGGGCGCACGCTGTCTGTGTGTGGGCGCACGCTGTGTGTGTGTGGGCGCACGCTGTGTGTGTGTGTGTGTGTGGGCGCACGCTGTGTGTGTGTGGGCGCACGCTGTGTGTGTGTGGGCGCACGCTGTGTGTGTGTGGGCGCACGCTGTGTGTGTGTGGGCGCACGCTGTGTGTGTGTGGGCGCACGCACGCTGTGTGTGTGTGGGCGCACGCACGCTGTGTGTGTGTGGGCGCACGCACGCTGTGTGTGTGTGGGGCGCACGCACGCTGTGTGTGTGTGGGCGCACGCACGCTGTGTGTGTGTGGGCGCACGCACGCTGTGTGTGTGTGAGCGCACGCACGCTGTGTGTGTGTGTGGGCGCACGCACGCTGTGTGTGTGTGTGGGCGCACGCACGCTGTGTGTGTGTGGGCGCACGCACGCTGTGTGTGTGTGTGGGCGCACGCACGCTGTGTGTGTGTGTGGGCGCACGCACGCTGTGTGTGTGTGTGGGCGCACGCACGCTGTGTGTGTGTGGGCGCACGCACGCTGTGTGTGTGTGGGCGCACGCACGCTGTGTGTGTGTGGGCGCACGCACGCTGTGTGTGTGTGGGCGCACTGTGTGTGTGTGTGGGCGCACGCACGCTGTGTGTGTGTGGGCGCACGCACGCTGTGTGTGTGTGGGCGCACGCACGCTGTGTGTGTGTGGACGCACGCTGTGTGTGTGTGGGCGCACGCACGCTGTGTGTGTGGGCGCACGCTGTGTGTGTGGGCGCACGCACGCTGTGTGTGTGGGCGCACGCACGCTGTGTGTGTGGGCGCACGCACGCTGTGTGTGTGGGCGCACGCTGTGTGTGTGGGCGCACGCTGTGTGTGTGGGCGCACGCTGTGTGTGTGGGCGCACGCTGTGTGTGTGGGCGCACGCTGTGTGTGTGGGCGCACGCTGTGTGTGTGGGCGCACGCTGTGTGTGTGTGTGTGTGTGGGCGCACGCTGTGTGTGTGTGTGGGCGCACGCTGTGTGTGTGTGTGGGCGCACGCTGTGTGTGTGTGTGGGCGCACGCTGTGTGTGTGTGTGGGCGCACGCTGTGTGTGTGTGGGCGCACGCTGTGTGTGTGTGTGGGCGCACGCTGTGTGTGTGTGTGGGCGCACGCTGTGTGTGTGTGTGGGCGCACGCTGTGTGTGTGTGTGGGCGCACGCTGTGTGTGTGTGTGTGTGTGGGCGCACGCTGTGTGTGTGTGTGGGCGCACGCTGTGTGTGTGTGTGGGCGCACGCTGTGTGTGTGTGTGTGGGCGCACGCTGTGTGTGTGTGTGTGGGCGCACGCTGTGTGTGTGGGCGCACGCTGTGTGTGTGTGTGTGGGCGCACGCTGTGTGTGTGTGTGGGCGCACACGCTGTGTGTGTGTGTGTGGGTGCACGCTGTGTGTGTGTGTGTGGGTGCACGCTGTGTGTGTGTGTGTGTGTGTGGGCGCGCGCACGCTGTGTGTGTGTGTGGGCGCGCGCACGCTGTGTGTGTGTGTGTGTGTCCTGAATCCAGGCCTGGCATTACTGGAGTTTCCTCTGGTAGCCAATCCGACGCTGCACTGAAGTTTTTTTTTTTTTTCTTCAGATGATATTGGATCCGGATTGGATGGCGTGGGACCCTTGACCCAGGATTACTGCGGAGGGGGGTTCTTTAGTTCAATAAAGATGGAGTCACTAATTGTGTTGTGTTTTCATTATTACCCAGTGAGCCACCCGGCATCAGGGCAGCTGGAAGAGTTGGATACAGCGCCAGAAGATGGCGCTTCTATGAAAGCGCCATTTTCTAGGGTGGCTGCGGACTGCAATTCGCATTTGGGGTGCCCAGAAAGCTTGGGCACTCTGCACTGCGGATTCCAATCCCTAGCTGCCTAGTTGTACCTGGCTGGACTCAAAAATAGTTTGGCAGCTGCTGTCTTCTCTCCTGCATACACCAGTGGATGGAGTATGCTGAGCCTTGTAGTTCTGCTCCCCCTGACTCTCCCTCCTGCATACAGTCCTCCATATAGTAATGTGCCCCATATAGTCGTCTGTATAATCTAATGCACCTCATAGTCCTACATATATTATAAAGCGCACCATAATACTAAGTGTCTGAAAACTACTACATGGGGGCAACAGAACCTATTCCCAAAAAACAAAACAATTAATTATTTTAATATGTTTGGTTTTTAATTTAAACAAAGGTATCGAAATATTGAGAAAATATACAAGAACTTGAGCAGCTTTGCAGACACATAACTCAATGGCTATGACAGCATGCTGCATCTTTTTTACCTATGGTCACAGAAACACAGCTTCTGACCAAAAAAAAATATGAAAGATCAAGATTTTGGCAACGTTTTTGTTAATGCATTTATCAACTCTTTAACAAATCCATTTAAATAAATATTTTCCGTCCCTGCACTCATTTTGGTAATCCACACTGGCAGACGCAGATAGCCAGCAGCGATCAGCGCAATTGTCAGCTGATTTGTGCAGCTGACGTGTGCCTTGCAGGCGCGAGTGGATTCGCTATCCACCTGTACCTGTCAACCCCTTAAATAGCACTGTAAAAATCTCACAGCGCCATTTTAATGGCGATAGCTTTATTCGCATAATCACCAGCCTCCACAGGAAGTCACGTGATGGGATCACGTGGATCCGATGGTTGTCGTGTTAGCACTGGGTCTTGTGATTACTCCTGTAGCTCACGTGACGCAGGTCCTATAACCAGCAGCCGAGTACTGCAGGTTACAGGAGATGAGCATTTCTCCTGATCTGAGCGGTGCTGCTCTGATAGGGAGAAAAGAATGAGTGATCAGACAAAAACGCACCCGTGGCAAAAAACGCGGCAAAAAAAAAAGCATGCGTTTTTACCGCATTTTGGTGCTTTTTTGCTCACTGCATTTTTATGCGTTTTTTAACAGTGAACAATTCCATTAAAGATTGTTAAAAAAAAAAAAAAAAAAGTCTGTCATTTCCTTCAATATGTTCTTCATTCTCCACTAGTCTATGCAGGAGAGCAGACAGCTGCAGAACTACAAGGCTCAGCATGCTCCATCCAGGACTGTATGCAGGAGGGAGAGGCAGGGGGAGCAGAACTACAAGGCTCAGCATACTTCATCCAATAGTGTATGCAGGAGAGCAGACAGCAGCTGCCAAACTACAAGGCTCAGCATCCTCCATCTAAGGCCCGTTTCACATGTCAGTGAAAAACACTGACGTTCTTCACTGGCGTGTAAAACACGCACATGTCCCTCCGTGATCCGTGATTGCACATGGACATTACTCACCTGCCTTCACTGCTGCTGTCTGTGGTGCTGAAGTCTCCAGCTGTGCAGCGTCCGCCCACCGCTCTGCAGCTGCTAATTCCTGGTCTGCAGTTCCTGCCCTCATGAATATTCATGAGCCAGGCAGGAGTTGCCGAGCAGGCACAGCGAATCGCAGGGAACGTAAGCTGAAAATTTTTAATATTTAATATGTCCGTGATTTTCTTGTACGTGTTTCACTGATCACTCACGGATCACACCATAGTGTGGTCCGTGGGTCATCAGTGATGCCAGGAAAAAACTGACTTGTCTCCGTGCAGAATCACGGCCATGGGTGCACGCTGCACGGAGACAAGTTCAGTGAAAAGTCACTGATGTGTGAGCAGACCCATTGATTATAATGGGTCTGCGTATGTCAGTGATTCTGGTACGTTTTAAAAAACAAAAAAGCACAGACGTACCAGAATCCCTAATGTGTGAAAGAGGCCTAGGACTGTATGCAGGATTTTTTGCACCGCCCCGCCCCCACCCAAAAAAAATGACGTGGGCTTCACCATGTTTTTCTATGCTAGCCAGGTACAGCAGGCAGCTACGGGCTGCCCCCAACCCCCAGCTGCCTATTTGTACCCGGCTGGGAACCAAAAATATAGAGAAGCCCTTTTTTTTTTTTTTTTTTTTTTATTTTTTTTATTGCATGAATTTCATGAAATAATTTATAAAAAAAAAAAATGACAGGGCTTCGCCCAATTTTTTGAGTCCAGCCAGGTACAACTGGGCAGCTGGGGATTGGAATCCGCAGTGCAGAGTGCCCAAGCTTTCTGGGCACCCCCGCTGCGAATTGCAGTCCGCAGCCACCCCAGAAAATGGCGCTTTCATAGAAGCGCCATCTTCTGGCGCTGTATCCAACTCTTCCAGCTGCCCTGAAGCAGGGTGGCTCACTGGGTAATAATGGGGTTAGGGCTAGGTGTGTATTATCCGCTAGCTCTAAGCCCGAAATTCATGGTGTCACGCCAATATTAGACATGGCCACCATGAATTTCTAGTAAAAATAAAAAAACAAAACAAAAAAAAAACAAAACAGAAAAATATTTTTATTAGAAATAAAACAACACAATTAGTGACTCCATCTTTATTGAAATAAAGAACCCCCCTCCGCAGTAATCCTGGGTCAAGGGTCCCACGCCGTCCAATCCGGATCCAATATCATCGGAAAAAAAAACCCCAACACACTGAAGTGTGTGTGAAGCGACGGACTGGCTACCGGAGGAAACTCCAGTAATGCCAGGCCTGGATTCAAGACACACACACACAGCGCGTATGTGCGCACACACACCACACACAGCGCGCGCACACACCACACACAGCGTTCGCACACACACCACACACAGCGTGCGCACACACGCCACACACAGCGTGCGCGCACACGCCACACACAGCGTGCGCGCACACGCCACACACAGCGCGCGCACGCACACCACACAGCGCGCACACCACACAGCGCGCGCACGCACACCACACAGCGTGCGCACACACCACACACAGCGCACGCACACATAACACACACAGCGCGCACACACCACACACACCACACACAGCGCGCGCACACACCACACAGCGCGCGCGCGCACACACACACCACACACAGCGCGCGCGCGCACACCACACACAGCGCGCGCACACACGCGGGGGTTCTGGGCTCCCACCACATTTAGAGGTATGGTTTAAGTACTGCAGTTGATTCAGGAATATATTTCTATTTACTGTATATGCTGTCGTTATTATGTCCTGGATTAGCTGCAATGAGCACTGTTTGTTTGTTTGTAATGTGTCCAGCCTTGAGCTACCTGATTTATGAGTAAGCCCTGGCTGTGCACACTTGGATATATGTATTGAACATGTGCTCCTATCTACCGTGTATGTGATGAGAGCGCCACCTGTTGGCATACACCATCTGTCTCTACTTTTTATATACTGTCTACTTATTATCATCTTTTTATATTAATAAAATTCAAGTGTTTTGCATCTAAGTCGTTGTACAGATTTGTTCTTTTTTTGTCTACACCACACAGCGTGCACACACACCACACACAACGCACGCACACATACCACACACAGCGCGCGGGCACACACCACACAGCACGCGCACACAGCACGCATGCGCGCGCGCGCACACACCACACCACACAGCGCGCGCACACACCACACAGCACGCGCGCGCACACACCACACAGCACGCGCACACACCACACAGCACGCGCACACACCACACAGCACACGCACCACACAGCACGCGCGCGCGCGCACACACCACACAGCACGCACGCGCGCGCACACACCACACACCACGCGCGCGCGCACACACCACACACCACGCGCGCGCGCACACACCACACACCACGCGCGTGCGCACACACCACACAGCACGCGCGTGCGCACACACCACACAGCACGCGCGCGCGCGCAAACACAGCACGCGCGCGTGCGCAAACACAGCACGCGCGCGCGCAAACACAGCACGCGCGCGCGCAAACACAGCACGCGCGCGCGCGCGCACACACCACACAGCACGCACCGCGCGCGCGCACACACCACACAGCACGCGCACACAGCACGCGCACACACACCACACAGCACGCGCGCGCGCACACACCACACAGCACGCGCGCGCGCGCGCACACACCACACAGCACGCGCAAGCGCGCGCACACACCACACAGCACGCGCAAGCGCGCGCACACACCACACACAGCGCGCGCGCCCACACACTACACTGCACAGACACACACACTGCATACAAACATAGCACAGACACACAGCTATGAGTGTTTTCCTGCGGTGACCTGGCATTCAGAAGGTGAGCTCAGGTCAACGCAGGGGCGCACACACTGCATTGTGAACTCACCTCAGCTGAGCCCCGGTGTCCTAGGTGGCTGCTGTGCTGGTAGCGCAGCAATCGCGTCCTCCTGTCAGCTGATCTCCAGTCCTGTTGTGACCGCGCGCGGATACAACGGGATCTGAAGAAGCGAGGGCGCATGCGCCTCCCTATCGTTCACCCGGCTGCACGGTACAGCGGGCTTCAGTAACATGGTGCCGGAGATAAGCGCTATGCGCAGGTGCCAACTCCAACGTCATGTCACTGAAGAGGGAAATTTAAATACAGCCAGAGAGAGGGAAGAACAGGCAGCGGGGGGGTGGGGGATACACGTGCATAACACGCCCGGACATCAGGAGAGGGAGGAACAGGCTGGTGGGGGGGGCGGAGATACACGTGCATAACCCGCCTGGACATCAGGAGAGGTGCACACGTCAATCAAAAAGTGCAGAAATTTTCAAACTTTATAAAGTTGGATTTCGCTGCCTAAACACCCGAGCTGCCCACTGATGGTATGTACACAATGTGCCTGATAGTGCCAGTACTGCACTGGGTGCACCTTATACACGAAAATCCTGATGTTTGGTTGCCTTTAACATTTTGCAAGCTGAATGAGAGGGCTCTGACATGCCCGGGCTTGTTTCAATTGTTTTATCTTCGTTCTCGCCTGTTCACACTTTTTAATCTCAGTTCTTGTTAGCTCTTCATATTCAACCGTGTTTCCCAAAATTAGCATTATGGCTCAGCGGAAGTTTATTCATTCGCCTGACCGTTTGTTACATTTCTGTTACATTTGTGGTGAATAAACAATGTTGAAGTAACAGCTGAATATTACAGACTTAGTGAAAAAAAGTATACTTAGCATATTTCGGACTAAGGGGTGCTTCACACACCGCGAGATCGCTGCTGAGTCACGTTTTTTGTGACGCAGCGGTGACCTCATTAGCGATCTTGCTGTGTGTGACACTGAGCAGCGATCTGGTCCCTGCTGTGAGATCACTGCTCGTTACACACAGCCCTGGTTCGTTTTTTTGTTGTTGCTCTCCCGCTGTGACCCACAGATCGCTGTGTGTGACAGCGAGAGAGCGACGAAATGAAGCGAGCAGAGAGCAGGAGCCGGCATCTGGCAGCTGCGGTAAGCTGTAACCAGGGTTAACATCGGGTAACCAAGGTGGTTACCCGATATTTACCTTCGTTACCAGCCTCCGCCGCTCTCACGCTGCCAGTGCCGGCTTCCTGCTCTCTGCACATGTAGCTGCAGTACACATCGGGTTAATTAACCCGATGTGTACTGTAGCTAGGAGAGCAGGGAGCCAGCGCTAAGCAGTGTGCGCGGCTCCCTGCTCTCTGCACATGTAGCGACGTTATGATCGCTGCTGCGTCGCTGTGTATGACAGCTATGCAGCGATCATAACAGCAACTTACTAGGTCGCTATTACGTCACAGAAAATGGTGACGTAAAAGCGACGTCGTTGTCACTATGTGTGAACCCAGCCTTAGGCGGGCTTTGCACACTACGACATCGCAGGTGCGATGTCGGTGGGGTCAAATTGAAAATGACGCACTTCCGGCATCGCATGCGACATCGTAGTGTGTAAAGGCTCGATGATACGATTAACGAGCGCAAAAGCGTCGTAATCGTATAATCGGTGCAGCGTCGGCGTAATCCATAATTACGCTGACGCGACAGTCCGATGTTGTTCCTCGCTCCTGTGGCAGCACACATCGCTGTGTGTGAAGCCGCAGGAGCGAGGAACATTTCCTACCGGCGTCACTGCGGCTTCCGTAGGATATGCGGAAGGAAGGAGGTGGGCGGGATGTTTACATCCCGCTCATCTCCGCCCCTCCGCTCCTATTGGCTGCCTGCCGTGTGACGTCGCAGTGACGCCGCACGACCCTCCCCCTTAAGGAGGCGGTCGCCGGCCAGAGCGACGGTTGCAGGACAGGTGAGTCCATGTGAAGCTGCCGTAGCAATAATGTTCGCTACGGCAGCTATCACAAGGATATCGCTGCTGCGACGGGGGCGGGGACTATCGCGCTCGGCATCGCAGCATCGGCCTGCGATGTCGCAGCGTGCAAAGTACCCCTTAATCTTGAAGATCAAGATAAAGCTTTGGCGCCTCATAAAGTGTGCAAACGGTGTGTTGAGTACCTCCAAAATTGGTTCAAGGGTAAGAAAAAAGCTTTTGGTCAGTTATGGGATTCCTATGGTATGGCGAGAGCAAAATAACCATAGTGACAATTGTTACTTTTGTTCATGCGATGTGAAAGGGTATAATTCCAAAATAGAAGCATTCCATTTCATACCCCAATATTCACTCAGCAATTCGTCCCATCCCCCATGGCACAGATATACCAGTACCCAAGGCCCCTGCTACCTTGGAAGAGATAACTATGTCCGATGAAGGTGGAGTCATACCTGAACCAGATGAATAAAGTTCTGACTTTGAAGATGATACTAGTCCAAAATTGTTTTCCCAGGACGAGATGAATGATTTGGTAAGAGACTTAAATCTTCCCAAAGATGCCGCTTAGTTACTCGGCTCAAGGCTCAAAAGCAAGAATTTATTGTTGCCAGGAGTGTCTTTTTCATGGTTCAGACATCGTGAAGACTAGTTCGTTCCTTACTTTGCCCAGGAAGATAAGTTGGTTTATTGCACCGATGTCGAAGGTTTGATGGGTCAATTTAAAATCCAATATGATTCAGCACAATAGTGTCTTTTTATAGATTCTTCAAAAATTAGTCTCAAAGCAGTTTTACTCCACTACGGCGGTTTTTATGCTTCCATCCCTGTAGGTCATTCCGTACACCTCAAGGAAACCTACGAGAACTTGGAATTGGTTCTTCGTAAACTTACATATGAAGACCACAGTTTGCAAGTGTGACTGCGGGGATTTGAAAGTCTTCTGCATGCTGCTCGGGCAACAAGCTGGGTATACCAAATACCCTTGGTTTCTGTGTCTATGGGACAGTCGAGACTGACAAAATCATTGGACCAAGAAGAATTGGCAGCCAAGGGTGCTCACAGTTAGTGAAAAAAATGTCCTCCGAGTAACTTTGGTTCCTCCCCATAAAGTTCTTCTACCACCTCTCCACATCAAATTGGGATTGATGAAGCAATTCGTTAAATCACTTCCAAAAGATGGAGAATGCTTCAAATACTTGGTCGCCAAGTTTCCAGGCCTCTCAGAGGCAAAATTGAAGGAAGGTGTGTTCGGCGGACCAGACATTAGAAGGCTTATAGCGAGTTTATCAATACCATGACGCATCCTCAAAAAGAAGGGTGGATTGCATTTAAAGAGGTCGTAGAGAAATTTGTAGGCAATAACAAAGACCCTGACTACAAACAAATCGTCGGACGAATGCTGAAAGCATTTCAAGCTTTAGGTTGCCTGATGAGTTTGAAAGTGCATTTCCTCCATTCCCACCTTGACAACTTTCCTGAAAATTTGGGAGCTGTGAGTGAATAGCAAGGTTAACGATTCCACCAGGACATTAAAGAGATGGAAAGAAGATACCAGGGAAGATGGAGCATTACAATGATGGCAGAGTACTGTTGGACGCTTCAGAGATTACCGATGCTACTCCAAAACATAAATGTACCAAGAGAAGCCTCACAGGGGAGAAGAATCGATTTTTAGTGTGTGTGTTAGTGAGCTCATTACAGTTAAAAACTGATTTTCATGAAACTTTTAATAACAAATTAATTTTGAGTATTTTCATTTATTTTGAGGTATTGTCTTATTTAAAATAGTTACTTAAATTGTCAGAAAACGTGATGTCCTATGACAATGGAATAACCAAAACAGCTCTCAAAAACATTTTTTTTGCAGACCTGTGTTATGTATATAGATAAGCTACTCTAGTTCAAGTCAACTGAACCACGGCCGATTTGTGCATTGCAGTTCATACAGTGAAACACGTGTGCATTAGTGATGAGCGAGTACTAAAAAGCTCGGGTGCTCGAGGCTCGGGCCGAGCATCCCAAGATACTCGTGTACTCGGCCCGAGCACCGAGCCCAATGTTATCCTATGGGAGACCCGAGTATTTTTGTGAAATGACCACCGGCAGCATGTAGAAACCCTAAAAATGGCACAAAAGTCTCAGAGTGCTCAAATGACATGGCAACAGCATGGGGAAGACCCCTTGAAGCATTTATCACTCAAAAGTCACAGCTGTGAACAATTTTGTCCGCGTTTTACGCCATTTTTACGGACTCACCAGAAAACCTTCCAAAATGACACCAAAATGAATTTTCATGGCGGAAATGTTAAGGGCACATACCCAATAGTGAGATAGAGCTAATGTATGTTACTTTTTGAGATTAATACATGAAAGATTTTACGTAAAACATTGTGTGGCACTCCGATGTCCCTGTCCGATGATAGAGACGTGTATGAGGGCCTGTAAACCTGAAGTGCCCATTGGAAGGAAGTGGGTGTATTGTAGTATAGCCCTTAGGCAGGGCAGCCAAAAATTGGGAGGCTCCACATTGTCCCTGGATAGAGACGTGCATGAGGGCCTGTAAACCTGAAGTGCCCATTGGAAGGAAGTGGGTCTATTGTAGTATAGCCCTTAGGCAGGGCAGCCAAAAATTGGGAGGCTCCACATTGTCCCTGGATAGAGACGTGCATGAGGGCCTGTAAACCTGAAGTGCCCATTGGAAGGAAGTGGGTCTATTGTAGTATAGCCCTTAGGCAGGGCATCCAAAAATTGGGAGGCTCCACGTTGTCCCTGGATAGAGACGTGCATGAGGGCCTCAAAACATTGTTCCCATTGCAAAGGAGCGGGTCTCCTGTCGTTGTAATGTCCATTCTGCAAAGAATGGGCGAAAAAATTTACCACTGGGGGTATACCTGAAACAAAGGCCTAACTCTTGTAACGGTCATCATGGTGGCGCATGAGGAGAAGGAGGAGCAGTCCAGCGATTATCCAAAGTCCAGAAGTGTGTACCCATGGGTGACTGGAGGTACATGGCAAATTCCCGTTACAAACTTTAAATTCCGCTCTCATTTGCTGGTGGTGTGGTGAAGTCTGGCCCAATCCAACCCTTGTTCATCTTGATCAGAGTCAGCCTATCAGCATTTTCAGTTGACAGGCGGGTGCGTTTATCTGTAATGATTCCACCTGCGGCACTAAAAACACGCTCTGACAAAACGCTAGCGGCAGGGCAGGCCAGGACTTCCAAGGCGTAGAGAGCCAATTCATGCCACGTGTCCACCTTGGATACCCAATAATTGTAAGGCACAGAGGAATGTCGGAGTACAGTTGTTCGATCTGCAAGGTACTCCTTGAGCATGTGGGCAAACTTAGGATTCCTTGTGGCACTACCCCGCACCTCAGGGGCTGTGGTACGTGAGGGGCTGAGAAAACTGTCCCACATCTTAAAGACTGTTCCCCTACCTCTGGCGGATTGGACTTGTGCCTCTCTCGGCTGTACGCCTTGGTTGTCCACTGATTCCTGACCTACGCCGCTAGCGTTTTGTGAGGGGAATGCTTTGCCTACTTCCGTGACTATGGCCTTCCGGAACTGCTGCATTTTGGTTGACCTCTCCGCCTCGGGAATAAGAGACATAAAGTTCTCCTTGTAGCGTGGGTCTAACAGTGTTACCAACCACTATTGATTGTCGGCCAAGATGTTCTTAACGCGAGGGTCACGAGACAGGCAGCTTACCATAAAGTCAGCCATGTGCGCCAGACTCTTAACAGCCAGGACTTCAGTAGCCTGACCAACACGATGACTGAACATGCTGTCGTCCTCCTCCTCCTCCTCCTCCGTCTCCTCCTCATCTACCCTGTCCTCTGGCCAGCCACGCTGAACCGAGGATATGACTGGTGTGCATGTCATATCCTCAATTTGGCCGGAGATTTGCTCCATGTCTTCATCCTCCTCCTCGTCATAGTCCTCCACTGCACGTTGTGATGAGACGAGGCTGGGCTGTGTGTTATCACCCACACCCACTACTGTTTCTTGCTGCAACTCATCGCGCTCCGCCTGCAATGCATCATGTTTGGTTTTGAGCAGAGACTGTTTTAGAAGGCAGAGTAGCGGTATGGTGACGCTAATAATGGCGTCATCACCACTCACCATCTTGGTGGAGTCCTCAAAGTTTTGGAGGATGGTACATAGGTCGGACATCCATCTCCACTCCTCAGGTGTTACGTGTGGAGTTTGACCCATTTCCCGACGGCTTAGGTGATGCAGGTACTCAACAACTGCCCTCTTCTGCTCACATATCCTGACCAACATGTGCAGAGTTGAATTCCAACGCGTGAAGACATCACACACCAGTCTGTGAGCTGGAAGATGCAAACGGCGCTGAAAGCCGGCAAGGCCGGCTGAAGCAGTAGGTGACTTTCGAAAATGTGCAGACAGGCGGCGAACTTTTACCAGCAGATCAGACAGCTCTGGGTATGACTTTAGAAACCGCTGAACCACGAGGTTGAGCACATGGGCCACGCATGGAACATGTGTCAGCTGGCCTCGCCTCAAAGCCGCCACCAGGTTCCGGCCATTGTCACACACGACCTTTCCTGGCTTTAGGTTCAGAGGTGTGAGCCAGTGATCTGCCTGCTGTTTCAGAGCTGTCCATACCTCTTCTGCCTTGTGGGGTTTGTCACCTATGCAGATTAGCTTCAGCACAGCCTGTTGCCGCTTCGCCGAGGCAGTGCTGCAGTGCTTCCAGCTTGGGACTGGTGTGGAGGGTACAGTGGATGAGGATGCGCAGGAGGAGGAGGAGGCTGAAGAGCATGACATTCCGGAGCTGTAGAGTGTGGGTGAAACACTGACTGAGGTAGGGCCTGCAAACCTTGGTGTGGGAAGGACGTGTTACATCCCTCGCTCAGACTGGGTCCCAGCTTCCACAATATTAACCCAGTGTGCCGTCAACGAGATGTAGCGGCCTTGCCCACAAGCACTTGTCCACGTGTCTGTGGTTAGGTGGACTTTGGGTGAAACAGCGTTGATCAGGGCACGTGTGATGTTTTGTGACACGTGGTTATGCAACGCGGGGACGGCACACCGGGAGAAATAGTGGCGGCTGGGGACCGAGTAACGTGGGACACCTGCCGCCATCAGGTCGCGGAATGCTTCTGTCTCCACCAGCCTAAAAGGCAACATTTCCAGCGCAAGCAGTCGCGAAATGTTAGCATTTAGAACTGTGGCATGTGGGGTGTTGGCAGTGTATTTGCGCCTGCGTTCAAAGGTTTGCTGAATGGATAACTGAACGCTGCGCTGGGACAAGGACGTGCTTGATGATGGTGTTATTTCTGCGTAGGCAACTGCAGGTGCAGGACCGGAGGAGGCTTGTTCGCAGGCAGCATGGACAGGGGATTGGCTCGCATGCACAACCAGCGAAGACGTAGCAGTGACATCAGCAAGCACTGCTCCTCGACTCTGTTGTACTTCCCACAAAGTCGGGTGCTTGGCTGACATGTACCTGATCATGCTGGTGGTGGTCAGGCTGCTAGTTTTGGTACCCCTGCTGATGCTGGCACGGCAGGTGTTGCAAATGGCCTTTTTAGAATCATCTGGAGCCAACTTAAAAAACTGCCAGACTCGGGAAGACCTAACATTTGTACAGGCACCTTGTGTCGTGTTGTTGTTCCGGGGAACGGTTGCCTGACTTCTGCCTGGAGCCACCACCCTGCTTCTTACTGCCTGTTGGGATGCTACGCCTCCCTCCCCCTGTGCACTGCTGTCCTCGCTCTGCATATCCTCCTGCCAGGTTGGGTCAGTTACTGGATCATCCACCACGTCGTCTTCCTCTTCCGCACCCTGCTCCTCCTCCTGACTTCCTGACAATTGTGTCTCATCATCGTCCACCCCTTGTTGAGACACGTTGCCAACTTCGTTAGAACGTGGCTGCTCAAATATTTGGCCATCTGTACATACGATCTCCTCATGACCCACTTCAACATTAGCTGGCGAGAGGCCAGAATGTGCGAATGGAAACGTGAACAGCTCTTCCGAGTGTCCAAGTGTGGGATCATTAATGTCCGAGGACGTGTACTCAGCCTTGTGGTAGGAAGGAGGATCAGGTTCTGAAATGTGCGGTGCAGTATCACGGCTACTGACACTTGACCGTGTGGAAGACAGAGTGTTTGTGGTGGTGCCAATCTGACTGGAAGCATTATCCGCTATCCAACTAACAACCTGTTGACACTGGTCTTGGTTCAAGAGCGGTGTACTGCTGCGGTCCCCAAGAATTTGGGACAGGACGTGCGAGCGACTAGATGTGGCCCTTTGTTGTGGCGAAATTAGAGCTTGCCCACGACCTCGGCCTCTGCCTGCACCACCATCACGTCCACTTCCTTGTTCCTTGCCAACGCCCTTGCGCATTTTGCAATGCTGTGCTGACGTGTATTCACTAGACTTGGGCGTTATATCCAAGTTTGTGCAAATCGTGCACCTGTACGCTGCCACCGACAGGCACACACGTGCGGTTTTTAAATGCAAGCACGGACGCACTAAGAACCTAACAGGTTTTAGGAGCAAAAATTAATGAGAACTCTGACACTATCAGCCACTGCTGACTGACGTGTATTATACACTACACTTGTGCGTTATATAATAGTTTGGTAAAAACGCACACAAGTGCACCTGTACGCTGCCACCAACAGGCACACACGTGCAGTTTTTAAATGCAAGCACGGACGCACTAAGAACCTAACAGGTTTTTAGGAGCGACAATTAATGAGAAGTCTGACACTATCTGGACTGTTTTAGACTGTGTACACCAGCCCCAGATATGATGAAGGCTGGTATACGGTCACCACTAGGAATGGCTATATACCCTGCCTGCCTGCCTGTATACTGCTACAATAGTCCTGACAAGGACTCTTCTGGTCACCAGCCTGTATTCCGACCTGGCTATACCCTGCCTGTATACAGCAACAATAGTCCTGAGAAGGACTCTGCTACTGTACTCCGACCTGGCTATACCCTGCCTGCCTGTATACAACTAGAATAGTCCTGAGAAGGACTTTTGGTCACACTGTTTGCAGCCCTGCTACGGAAATAGCTATAAAGGGCCGCAAACCTTTCCCTGAAGCAGCGACACTCTCCCTGCACTGACTGTCTGGATGGCTGTGAGCAGAGCACAGCGCGCCGGCCGGTATAAAGGCTCGGTCACGCTGTGCGGGCCGGCCAATCACTGCAATTCCACAACAGGGCTGTGGCATTGCAGTGGTCTGCCAGCCAATCCCTGCATGAGGGCTGGCTCTCAAAAGAGCGCCAACATGCAGGGATGAAGACCACGAGTACAGCACGAGTATCGCGAGATTACTCGGTCCCCGCCGAGTACAGTGATACTCGTGCGAGTACCGAGTAGTAACAAGCATGCTCGCTCATCACTAGTGTGCATCTGACTGAAACCCCGGATGAGGGCAGTGGTTTAAAGGGGTTCTTAGGTCACCATTGGTAGTGGTCCGACATTTAATGGGTCTAATCTTCATGTAGCTACCGGATGAGGAAACCTCTTAAAGGTAATGTGTCTGACCATGCAGAAACATGAGGCAATTTGTGACCGGATTTCACATGAGCGGTGTCAAAAACCTACATTAAATTTTCACCATACTCTAAGGTTATGTGCCCACAATCAGGACTCTACATCCTGGATGCAGTGGGTCCGGACCTGCGGGGGCCACGAGTGTCCTCCGCAGGAGACCGCTGCTGCTCCTGCCCACAATCCGGACTTGGGCAGTTGCGGTGTATCTCTTCTGTTCTCCCTGCGGAGAACACTTACAGCTCAGCAGTAATAAATTGATATGCTTGCGGCTCGGAAAGCTGCACCGCAGGTCCGTTTACGCTGCAGTCTGTACATGCACCGTGGGCATGGGATTTCTAGAAATCACATTCACGGTGCTTGTACTGTACATCACAGCATTTTGGACGCAGCTGAAGTGTGCTACGTCCAAAATACTGTGAACACTGATTGTGGACACGCACCCTAACATGTATTTAGTGCATGCTTTGAAAGCTTACTTTTCTGGTCTGTTCGTGTGTGTGTGTACACACACCAATAAATGTATGCATATCCGAACCAAAAAGAGTCCCAGTGGCCAGAGGCACCAATAAATAAGGTAAAGAGGAGACCACTGGTAGAATAAAGACCAGAAACAAGTACCTACTGAGATACAAAAACCATTTTAATGAAATATGCGTGACATATGAACAGACAGTAGAGACTAATGAGATCTAAAAATCGCCAGACACAAAATTGCACAAGCACCACCTGCAGATGTAATGCAGGTGCTGCTAGATATGAAATGGTTAATGTAAAAAAATCCCCAAAAGCCAGAAGATGGGGAGATCATGTAGTAGATAAACTAATTATATTCACCCATGTGTTTATTATCTCCCTATATGTGCCAAGGGAACATGTCACTAAATGAGCATATAAAAGTAAATACCTTGAGACATGTTGGAAGTGCTAGCAGGCAAAGCAGGTGGCGGTGGGCGGGGCCTCGACTCACGTTTCATCAGGCATGGCTTCGTCAGGAGGCATGGCCATAATGCATGATGTAGGGGTTTATAAGTGAGTATCAGATCCAACAGCAAATCGGCGCGCTCTGCGTCATGATGCCCCGCCTTCCAGGGCAGGGACCGCAGAGCACCACGTGGAGGAACAGTGGGAGGACAGACGTCATCCCACCATTCATCCCAGAAGTGCCCCGAGGCCCTCATCATGGAAGACGCGAACAGCGCATGCGCACGTCACGTCTGTGCCTGGATATAAGCCCAGCCTTATAAGCCATGACGTAAGCGGAGGAGAGCGGTGTCAGAGAAGGAGGCGGAGTATATCAGTCCGGTCGCATGTGTCACGGTAAACAAAAGGCTGACTAGGGAAACAGCAATGTAACGCCCCCAGGCAGTGACGTGAGGGGGAGGGGCATATCAAATGGGGTGCGGGGGACCAGCAAATAGACACCCATGTTGTCGATTACACTGCATTGAGGGAGGTAACAATGTGGGAAATCCAACCCCCGCAGTGTATAATGAAAACAGTGGGGGAATCTGAGGGCAGAAAGAACCAAATAAGTGGGGAGGAGAATACCGTCGTACGCTGGAATAATAAGTAAACATGTGAAGTCAGTGACCCACATAAGCATGGCGAAATTAAACGGGATATATGGCATGCAGAAGAGTCCTGAAGTACTTAAGGATCAGAGGAGGCATGTCATATGTAAGGAACTAAAGAACCCAAATATATGTTATATAATGAAGAACTAGAGACATGAAATGAGTTGGTCAGACTGGGTAAATAAATTCCACACATTACTATATGTGGACATCAAAGGACCATGCTACATATCACCCAAGGGGAATGGACAGGGGTCCCATTAGAAAAGGCAGGGCATGGTCAGGAGTGACGGGTCACATGTTCCAGCACTCCAGACCAGACAGTGAGAACAAGGATCAAGACCTTCTGCAAAAAAATCACAGAAAAATATCAACAGCAAAAACAAAATATAACAATTTTCAGAGGTCCATATTCAACAGCCAGCTCCAAAGTTTTTCCCATCCAAACTTCAAAAGCTCCGGCTACCTGGCATCAAATTGGTCCCCATGATATAAAGAAGTAAATAGAAGGATCCCTGAAAATATAAACCACAGAAATTAAAATCCCAGGTTAAAAAACATACAAAAATGACCAAAAGGCCCAATTAAAATTCGCACAGGTGTTTACAGAAAAGATTTGAAACTAACTGCCTCGTTCAGGCCCAGGGGGGTAACTGTGTCCAAGGTGACCATCCACCTTGTCTCTTTCTGTAAGAGTCTTTTTAACTTCACCTCCCCTAATACCCATGTAGATGTGATCAATTCCACGTATACAAAGGCCATGAGGGTTACTGGAGTGATGGTAGAAAAAGTGTTTGGGGATGGTTCTCAATTTCTCAGGCTCTAGGGTTTGGGCAGCATTTCTAATATCCCTTACATGTTACTGTGAGCAGACTCTCAAACTCCGTGTAGTCATGCCAATATAAATCAGCCCGCAGGGACATGTAGCATGATAAATAACTGCCTCCGTGTTGCAATTAATGAAGTGAACAATTACTGAAATCAAATCGCTTTGGGATATATTGGCAGGCAGAACATGATCCACAGGGAAAAGATCCCCAAGGTGGTCCGCGGCTGTCAAATAGAAATTTACTCCTTGGAGGGATATAGTGGCTCTTTGTAAGGAGATACCTTAGGTTGTGTGACCTACGCCAGGTGATGGAGGGATGTGAGGTAAGAGTAGTTCTTAAATCCCTATCCATGAGCAGAATAGGTCAATGCTTCTCCAGAACCTTTTTGAGTTAAAAAGATTTGCAGTTAAAAGTGGTAATAAACCTAACCGTATCATCTCCCGGGGCTCTCTGAATTTTATCCCTAGACAACAAGGTTTGTCTAGTCGTGCTGCATGCCCGTTGGTATCCCCTATCAATGTCCACAGATCTCTAACCCCTATCTCTGAACCGATGGGACAAGATAGAAGGTTGATTCTGGAATGTCATATCTGAACAAATCCTCCTTGCACGGAGAAATTGTCCTATAGGAATAGACCGCTTTAACTGAGTGGGTTGTGAGGAGGAGAAAGGAAGAAGCAAATTTGTGGCAGTGTCTTTAAGGAAAATATCAGTCCAGAGAGAGCCATCCGGCTGTCTGCAGATAGATAAATATATCCAGGAAATCAATAGAGATACGATTATATTTCCAGGTCAACCGAATATTCCTATCGTTGACATTAAAGGAGTTGTAAAAAGGTGTTGAGCTGCGACGTGGAACCCTGCCAGATAAAGAGCACGTCATCTATATAGCGCATTCATGAGACGATGTGTTCATGACAGTCAGTGTCAAGGACCGCCTCCCTTTCCCACAGGCCCAGGAACAAGTTGGCATATGAGGGTGCGCAAGCAGCCCCCATAGCCGTTCCCTGGAGCTGTAGGGTCCTTGAACACGAAAAAATTATGGCTGATGATGAAACGAAGTAGAGATGTAATAAATTCCTTCAGTTTCAGGTTCAAAGTTGGTCATGCTCAGGAAGACTTACACAGCCTCAATGCTCTGTAGATGGCGTATAGAGGTGTAAAGGGATTCCACATCGCAACTCACTAGCCACACATCCTCCTCCAATACAACCCCATCCAGTCTTCCCAGAACGTCATTTGTGTCCTGTACAAACGAAGGTAGAGTTTGGACACACTGCTGAAGAAAAAAGTCAACGAAGCGGCAGGTTCACAATGACCCCCAATGCCCGAAACAATTGGTCTACCAGGTGGGGCATGGGGGTCCTTGTAAACCTTGGGAAGAAGATTAAAAGTTGCAGTAACCGGATGGGGGGGTAGCAATGAGTCACGCATTTTCGGGGTAATGGCATGAGATTCCACGCCATCATCGAGCAATGATTTAAGTTCCCGAAAAAAGGCAGACATAGGGTAACTGGTCAGACGTCGGTAACAAAGTTTGTCATTTAGTTGTCTAAAGGCCTCAACCTCATACATCTGCACCGGCCAAATCACAATATCTCCAACCTTATCCGCCGGTTTAATAACCACATCATGCATTTGTTATAAAGAGCGGATGGCACGTCTGAGTATGAGACAGATTGTCACAGGTTTTTACATTAACCCTTTCATATCTAGCAGCTCCATTACATCTGCAGCTGGTGCTTCTGCAATTTTGTGTCTGGCGATTTTTAGATTTCATTCGTCACTACTGTCTGTCCTTATGTCACGTATATTTGATTAAAATGGTTTTTGTATGTCACTAAGAACTTGTTTCTGGTTTTTATTCTACCAGTGGTCTCCCCCTTTACCTTATTTATTGGTGCCTCTGGCCACTGGGACTCTTCTTGGTTTTGTTGTTCTAAGTGAGACCCTCCCTTTAACCCCTCAGACGCTGTGACATCACTAATTGCTGGGCTTGATGCCAGGTGACATTACACATCTGGTATCAACCCCATTTATTACCCTTGTTTGCCACCGCACCAGGGCAATGGGATGAGTTGGGGCGAAGCGCCAGGATTGGCGCATCTAATGGATGCGCCACTTCTGGGGCGGCTGCGTCCTGCTATTTTTAGGCTGGGAAGAGTCCAATAACCATGGCTCTTCCCACCCTGAGAATACCAGACCCCAGCTGCCACCTTCACCTTGGCTGGTGATCTAATTTGGGGGGATCCCACGTTTTGTGTTTTTTTTTTTTAATTATTTATTTATAAATAATTAAAAAAAAACGCCTGGGGAGCCCTCCAAATTGATCACCGGACAAGATGAAGCTGTCAGCTGTGGTTTGCAGGCTACAGCTGTCTGCTTTACCCTAGCTGGCTATCAAAAATAGGGGAGACCCCACGTCATTTATTTTAACTATTTTTTTTTTTTTTTTTTTTCCTTGGGCTAAATACAAGGCTAGGCACCCTTAAGTGCCACATGAAAGGCACTAAAGGGCGCCAGCTTAGAATATGCAGGGGGTGGGATGTAATATATGTTTGACATCTATCCATTCATCCATTGTAGCATTTTAGGCTATGTGCCCACAATCAGGGTTTGCAGCGTTTTGGGCACAGAGTGTTTTCCCTGCATCCATAACGCTGCATTGTGCAGTAGAAGCACAGTGGAAAGAGTTTTAGAAATCCCATGCCCACTTTGCTTCTTTTCTCCGCAGCATAAAGCGACCTGTGGCGCGGCTTCCTCAGGCTCAGCATGTCAATTTATGCTGCGGAGACAAGTGGGTTCTCTGCAGGTAGGATAGAGCTAAAGTCCACAGCAGCCTGAACCCAAATAGTGGGCATGGGCAGCTGCGTTCTCCCGTGGACAACACTCACATCTCTGCAGGAAGGCTGGCACTGTGTACTAGGTGCCGTGTTGCTGGATCATGGCCACATAGCCTAACAGTGAGAAACATTTTTGTGATGTACCTGTGGATTCAAAATGCTTACTATACTCCTGAATAAAATCCTTGAGGGGTCCAGTGTCCAAAAGTGGTCACTTGTGGGGGGTTTCTGATATATAGGTACCCAAGGGGCCCTGCTAATGTGACATGGTGTGCGCAATTTATTTCAACTTTTCCAAAATTCAAATGGTGCTCCTTCCATTCCAAGCCCTCCCATTTACCCAAACAGAGGTTTTTGGCCACATATGGGGTATCAGTGCACTCACAAGAAATTGGATAACAACCTATGGGGTCCACGTTTTGTTGTTGCCTCTTGAAAAAGTGAGAAATTTGATGCTAAATCAACTTTTTTGTGAAAAAAATTAAAATTTCAATATGGCAACCTAAGCTTATCAAATTCTGTGAAATATTCGTGGATTCAAAATGCTCAATATACACCTAGATAAATGCCTTGAGGTGTCTTGTTTCCAGAATGCGGTCAGTGTGGGGACCTCCACTGTTTAGGCACCTTAGGGGCTTTCCAAATGCGACATAGCGTCCACTAATGATTCCAGCCAATTATTCAGTCAAATGGCACTTTTTCCCTTCCGAGCCCTGCTGTGCACCCAAACAGTTGATTTCCACCACACATAAGGTATCCGAATACTCAGGAGAAATTGCACAAAAAATTTTATGCAGCTTTTTTTCCTTTTTTTTTTTAATTTTCACAGCTCAACATTATAAACTTCTGTGAAGCACCTGGGGGTTCAGGGTACTCACCAAACATCTAGATAAATTCCTTGTGGGGTCTATTTTCCAGAATGGAGTCAATTGTCGGGGACCCTCCACTGTTTAGGCACCTCAGGGGCTCTCCTCATGCAACATGGTGTCTGCTATTGATTTCAGCCAAATTTGCAGTCAATTGGCACTTTTTGTCTTCCGAGTTCTGCCGTGTGCCCAAACAGTTGATTTCCACCACATACAAGATATCACCAAACTCAGGAAAAATGGCACAATAAATTTTATGGTGGTTTTTTTTTCCTGTTGTTGAAAAAAAAAAAGCTACCTGGTTGAAGTAACAATTTTGTGGTAAAATTTTATTTTTTTATTTTCATGGCTCAACGTTATAAACTTCTGTAAAGCTCCTGGGGCTTCAGGGTACTCACCAAACATCTAGATAAATTCCTTGAGGGGCCTAGTTTCCAATATGGGGTCACTTGTGGTGGTTTTTTGCTTTTTACGTACCTTAGGGGTCCTCCAAATGCGACATGGTGCCCGCAATCTTTTTCAGCCAAATTTCCTTTCCAAAATTCAAATATTGCTCCTTCCGTTCCAAGCCCTCCCATTTCTCCAAACAAAAGTTTCTAACTACATGTGAGGTATCACCGCGCTCATAAAAAAAGTGGGTAACAAACATTGGGGTCAAATTTTTGGAATTACCTCTTGAAAAAGTGAAAAAATTGATGCTAAAGCAACATTTTTGAGCAAAAAATGAAAATTTTCAATTTGACAATGTAACGTTATCAAAATCTGTGAAGTATCTCTTGGTCCAAAATGCTCGCTATACCCCTAGATAGAAGCCTTGAGACGTCTAGTTCCCAAAATGGTATCACTTGTGAGGGGTTTCTGCTGTGTAGGTACCTTAGCGGACATGTAAATGCAACATGGTGCCCGCTATCTATTTCAGCCAAATTTGCTTTCCAATATTCAAATATTGCTCCTTCTGTTCCGGGCCCTCCCATTTGTCCAAACAAAGGTTTCTGGCCACTTGTGGGGTATTGACGCGTTCATAACAAAGTGGGTAACAAGTTTTGGGGTCCATTTTGTTTGTTTTTTTATGTCTGTTAAAAGTGAATAAATTTGGGGTAGAGCGTAGAGCAACATTTTAGGTAAAATTTTTATTTTTTGCTTTTTTTCATTCCACTTTGCTTTAGTTCCTTTTGAAGCACCTGAAGGGTTAATAAACTTCTTGGATATGGTTTTGAGTACTTTAAGGGGTGCAGATATTAGAATGGTGTCACTTTTGGGTATTTTCTGTCACCTAGACCTCTCAAAGTCACTTCAAATGTGATGTGGACCCTAAAAAAAAAAAGGGTTTTGTGAATTTTGTTGAAAAAATGGGAAATTGCTGATTAACTTTGAACCCTTCTAACTTCCTAACCCCAAAAAATGTTTTCAGAAATTGCACTAATGTAAAGTAGACATGTGGGAAATGTTATTTATTAACTATTTTGTGTGACATAACTCTCTGGGTTAAGGGCATAAAAATTAAAAGTTTGAAAATTGCAAAATTTTCATCAAATTTCCGATTTTTTTTTTTTTTTTTTTCACAAATAAAAACAAATATCGTTCTAAATTTAAAACTATCATGAAGTACAATATGTCAAGAGAAAAGTGTCAATCACCGGGATCCGTTGAAGCATTCCGGAGTTATAACCTCTTAAAGGGACACTGGTCAGAATTACAAAAAATGGCCTGGGCATAAAATACAAAACTGGCTTCGTCCTTAATGGGTTAAGGTAAGCTGTAGGTTTATAAACGTATGTATATGTAGCCAAACATTATACACACATTGCACATTTACATGTATACATTACACATACAAACTGAAAGTGCATGCACACACACACTGTATAATTATATATACAGTCTATGCACATACTACTCACTACAGACATACACAGTGCATACACATTTACTCATGTTTACATACAGTTCTTATATACACACTACACAATTGCATGAACTTTTCACATACATGTAAACATTTCGTACATATTTGCAAATATTTCACACATGTATATGCACACATCTTAGACATACAGATAATGGAAATAAATAAGACCCCAAATGTCTAGCACATATCCCCTTTTGGTAGGCAGCTTCTGTTGCCAGCAGAATCAGTAATCCAGCAGGGGTATTCAGAAGATCGTCATTTTCGTACAGGATGGTGGTCTCTGCAAGGGGGAAATAGGTAAGTCACAACAAATACTTAAAGCAAGGCTTTGGCACACAGAAGAGAGGAGGAAATGCACAGGCAATACTGCAACTCACTGCCTGATGATTTGTAGGGTGTCACGGGGCAGTAGTTGTAGATAAGGGATTGACTTAGGACACCCTGGTAGGCTACATTAAATACATGGTCCTAACTGGCCAGGACCCAATGACCATTCCAACTCACAAGAAGACCAACAGTTTTAAACATCTCTTTACTCAATGGCCCCTCTCTGTAACAACTTTACACTTTACATAGCGGGCACATATCTTGCAGCACCTTAGTTGTACAGAGCATAAGTCAGACACAGTCATAGTTTGCACTGGGCTCTCAGAGTTCCAGCATTACCCAGCTCACCATGAAAGTACAACTCGTGACGTCAGGGCCGCCATCAGGGCCGCCATCAAGGCATTACAACCATGACTTGTGTATGGGGCCCGGTGAAGAAAGGTGGTGAACTGAGGTAATTACTTAGCTTTATTAAGCCCCTCCCTGGCCCCCCTCTTCACCGAGTCACAGCCGCAGCAGAGGGGCCCCGGTGGTGTTGCTTCAGCCGCTGCACACTGCTAAATTGCATGTGAAACCCTTCTAGGGTTCTGCATGTAAATTAGCCATGTGGCTGGAGGCAAGGCGAGTGGACCAGATCAGGGAGGCAGCACGTCATCTCGCAGCCCACCATAATGAGTTCATCACTCTGCAACCTCGTCATAGTGCTCCGGGCAACACGGAGGTGGCTAGGACAGAGCATCTGGCGGTCAAATGTAGGCGCTCCTTGAGCTGAAGATCCCTGGGGGAACCCATCCAGCTGAAATGCATCGCAGTTCAGAGGACGCCACGCGACGTTGGACCGAGGGAGGGCGAGTAAAATATTTTTGTTTTTTTTTCTTTTCTGTTTTGCAGCAGACAAACATACAAGGAGAATCCACGAAAGGGAACATATACACAAAAAGGAGGTCATATATACCAGGAAAGGGACAGGATGGGGATATTACTTAAGTGAAATCAACCTTTCTAGTTGTGAGACATCTGTTGTGAATTAATCTCTGTTGCTGTTGTACACATCGACCAGGCAGGTAGACATAATAGGCAATTAGCAAGACACCCCGTATAAAGGAGTGGTTCTGCAGGTGGTGATCAGACTATTTCTCTGTTCTCATCCTTTTTGGCTTTTGTCACTTTTGCATTTTGCCATTGCTCTTACTTTAGACATAGCATGAAGGGGTGTCAACAACTCACAGAAGTTGTAGGTAGTGCAGCTCATTCAGGATGGAACATCAATGCGAGCTGTGGCAAGATGATTAGCTGTGTCTGTCAGCAGTGTCCAGAGCATGGAGCAGATGCCAAGAGACAGGCCAGTGCACCAGGAGATGTAGAAGAGGCCATAGAAGGGCAACAACTCGGCATCAGGACCGCTACCGCCTCCTTTGTGCAAGGAGGAATGGGGGGAGCAGTGCCAGAGCCCTGCAAAATGACATCCAGCAGGCCACTAATATCAACTCAGGGCCCACTGCACCTACATTTTGTGTCACAACAGGTCTTAGGATCTCATCCAGGTACCTAATGGCAGACAGGGTACCTCTGGCTAGCACATGAAGTGGTGTGCGGCCCTCCAAAGAAATGCCACCCCATACCATTACTAACCCACTGCCAAACCGGTCATGCTGGAGAATGTTGCATGCAGCAAAACATTCTCCACGGCGACTCCAGACTGTCACATCTGTCATGTGCTCAGTGTGAACTTGCTCTCATTCATAAAGAGCACAGGGCATCAGTCTCGAATCTGCCAATTTTTTTGTTCTCTTGCAAATAAATGTGAATTGCCCTCCACAGTGTTGGGCTGTAAGAACCACCCTCACTTGTGGACGTCAGGCTCTCATACCACCCTCTTGGAGTCTGTTTCTGACAGTTTGAGCAGACACAAGGTCATTAGTGGCATGCTGCAGGTCATTTTGCAGGGCTCTGGCCCTGCTCCTCCTGTTCCTCTTTACACAAAGGTAGAGGTAGCAGTCATGCTGCGGGGTTGTTGCCCTCCTACGGCCCTCTCCAGGTCTCCTTGTGTACTGGCCTGTCTCCTGGTATCTGCTCCATGCTCTCGACACTGTTAACAGACACAGCTAACCTTGTGACAGCTCGCATTGATATGACATCCTGGATGAGCTGCACTACCTTAGCAACTTCTGTAGGTTGTAGACACCGCGTTATGCTACCTCTAGGGTGAGAGTAATGACAAAATGCAAAAGTGACCAAAACAGCCAAAAAGAATGAGAACAGAGTAGTGGTCTGTGGTCAACACCTGCAGAATCACTCCTTTTATAGGGAGGGTCTTGCTAATTGCCTATCATTTCTATCTATTGCCTCTTCCATTTGCAGAACAGCATGAAACAGTGATACACAATCAGTGTTGCTTCATAACTGGACAGGTTGATTTCCCAGAAGTATGATAGACTTGGACATATATTTCAGAATGTGTCCAGGAGGGGTATATACATACCAGGATGGGCCCAGGATGGGATATATACCAGGATGGGGACATGTATACTAGGAGGGTCACAGGATGGGGACATATATACTAGGAGGATGAGATATATGCCAGGAAGGTGACAATAAACCAGAATGGGGACATATATGTAAGGAAGAGCCCAGGATGGGGGACATAAATACCAGGATAGGGACTTCCATACCAGGATGGGGGTCATACATACCAGGATGGGGTCATACATACCAGGATGGGGTCATACATACCAGGATGAGGATATACATATACCAGGATGGGGACATACATATGCCAGGATGGGGACATACATATGCCAGGATGGGGACATACATATGCCAGGATGGGGACATACATATACCAGGATGGGGACATACATATGCCAGGATGGGGACATACATATACCAGGATGGGGACATACATATACCAGGAAGGGGACATGCATATACCAGGAAGGGGACATACATATACCAGGATGGGGACATACATATACCAGGATGGGGACATACATACTGGGAAGGGGACATATACATACCAGGAAGGGGACATATACACCAGGAGCAGGACATAAATACCAGGAGGACATTATACAAAGGGGCAATATATGTGTGTGTGTGTGTGTGTGTAGGGGGGGGGGGGGCGGGGAATAGTATACAGAGGGCAGTATGTGCGTTTGTGTATATCAGAACAGACCAAAAGTTTGGACACACCTTGTCATTCAAAGAGTTTTCTTTGTTTTCATTACTCTGAAAATTGTAGATTCACATTGAAGGCATCAAAACTATGAATTAACACATGTGGAATGAAATACTTATCAAAAAAATGTGAAACAACTGAAAATATGTATTATATTTTAGGTTCTTCAAAGTAGCCACCTTTTGCTTTGATTACTGCTTTGCACACTCTTGGCACTCTCTTGTTCTCTTGATCAGCTTCAAGAGTTAGTCACCGTAAATGTTCTTCCAACAGTCTTGAAGGAGTTCCCAGAGATGCTTAGCACTTGTTGGCTCTTTTGCCTTCACTCTGTGGTCCAGCTCACCCCAAACTATCTCAATTGGGTTCAGGTCTGGTGACTGTGGAGGCTAAGTCAGCTGGCGTAGCACCCCATCACTCTCCTTAAGGCCGCTTTAAACACTGCAATATCGGTACCGATATCGCCAGGGTGCGTACCTGCCCCCATTGGTTGTGCGACACAGGCAAATCGCTGCCAGTGTCGCACAACATCGCCCAGACCCGTCACACGGACTAGCCTTACATTCGATGTCGCTGTGACCGGCGAACAGCCTCCTTTCTAAGGGGTCGGTTCGTTCAGCGTCATAGCGACGTCACAGCAGCGTCACTGAACCGCTGCCCAATAGAAGCGGAGGGGCGGAGATGAGCGTGACGTAACATCCCGCCCACCTCCTTCCTTCCGCATTGTGGCCGGGACGCAGGTAAGGTGAGGTTCCTCGTTCCTGCGGTGTCACACGGAGCGATGTGTGCTGCCGCAGGAACGAGGAACAACTTCGTTACTGCTTTAGTAACGATATTTGAGAATGGACCCCCATGTCACCGATGAGCGATTTTGCACGTTTTTGCTATGATGCAAAATCGCTCATAGGTGTCACACGCAACGGCATCGCAAAAGCGACCGGATGTGCGTCACAAATTCCGTGACACCAACGAGATCACTTGAGCGATGTCGTAGCGTGTAAAGCCCGCTTTAGTGGAATAGCCCTTACCCAGCCTGGAGGTGTGTTTGGGGTCATTGTCCTGTTGAAAAATTAATGATGGTCCATCTAAATGCAAACCGGATGTAATAGCTTGCCGCTGCTAGATGCTGTGGTAGCCATGCTGGTTCAGTATGCCTTCAATTTTTAATAAATCCCCAACAGTGTCACCAGCAATGCACCTTCACACCTCCTCCTCCATGATTCACGGTGGGAACCAGGCATGTAGACTCCATCCGTTCACCTTTTCCACAAAGACACGGTGGTTGGATCCAAAGATCCCAAATTTGGACTCCTCAGACCAAAGCACAGATTTCCACTGGTCTAATGTCCATTCCTTGTGTTCTTTAGCCCAAACAAGTCTCTTCTGCTTGTTGCCTGTCCTTTGCAGTGGTTTCCTAGCAGCTATTTATCATATTCCTAGCAGCTATTTATCATATTCCTAGCAGCTATTTATCAGATAAATATATATCCTATATGTCATTTTATATATATATATATATATATATATATATATATATATATATATATATATATATATATATAATATATCTCTATATCTATATATATCAGTCAGGGCCAGAAATATTGACACAGTGACACAAGTTTTGTTATTTTAGCTGTTAACAAAAACATGTTCAGAAATACAATTATATATATAATATGGGCTGAAAGTGCACACTCCTAGCTGCAATATGAGAGTTTTCACATCCAAATCGGAGAAAGGGTTTAGGAATCATAGCTCTGTAATGCATAGCCTCCTTTTTCAAGGGACCAAAAGTAATTGGACAGGGGACTCTAAGGGCTGCAATTAACTCTGAAGGCGTCTCCCTCGTTAACCTGTAATCAATGAAGTAGTTAAAAGGTCTGGGTTTGATTACAGGTGTGTGGTTTTGCATTTGGAAGCTGTTGCTGTGACCAGACAACATGCGGTCTAAGGAACGCTCAATTGAGGTGAAGCAGAACATCCTGAGGCTGAAAAAATCCATCAGAGAGATAGCAGACATGCTTGGAGTAGCAAAATCAACAGTCGGGTACATTCTGAGAAAAAAGGAATTGACTGGTGAGCTTGGGAACTCAAAAAGGCCTGGGCATCCACAGATAACAACAGTGGTGGATGATCGCCGCATACTTTCTTTGGTTAAGAAGAACCCGTTCATAACATCAACTGAAGTCCAGAACACTCTCAGTGAAGTAGGTGTATCTGTGTCTAAGTCAACAGTAAAGAGAAGACTCCATGAAAGTAAATACAAAGGGTTCACATCTAGATGCAAACCATTCATCAATTCCAAAAATAGACAGGCCAGAGTTAAATTTGCTGAAAAACATCTCATGAAGCCAGCTCAGTTCTGGAAAAGTATTCTATGGACAGATGAGACCAAGATCAACCTGTACCAGAATGATGGGAAGAAAAAAGTTTGGAGAAGAAAGGGAACGGCACATGATCCAAGGCACACCACGTCCTCTGTAAAACATGGTGGAGGCAACGTGATGGCATGGGCATGCATGGCTTTCAATGGCACTGGGTCACTTGTGTTTATTGATGACATAACAGCAGACAAGAGTAGCCGGATGAATTCTGAAGTGTACCGGGATATACTTTCAGCCCAGATTCAGCCAAATGCCGCAAAGTTGATCGGACGGCGCTTCATAGTACAGATGGACAATGACCCCAAGCATACAGCCAAAGCTACCCAGGAGTTCATGAGTGCAAAAAAGTGGAACATTCTGCAATGGCCAAGTCAATCACCAGATCTTAACCCAATTGAGCATGCATTTCACTTGCTCAAATCCAGACTTAAGACGGAAAGACCCACAAACAAGCAAGACCTGAAGGCTGCGGCTGTAAAGGCCTGGCAAAGCATTAAGAAGGAGGAAACCCAGCGTTTGATGTCCATGGGTTCCAGACTTAAGGCAGTGATTGCCTCCAAAGGATTCACAACAAAATATTGAAAATAAAAATATTTTGTTTGGGTTTGGTATATTTGTCCAATTACTTTTGACCTCCTAAAATGTGGAGTGTTTGTAAAGAAATGTGTACAATTCCTACAATTTCTATCAGATATTTTTGTTCAAACCTTCAAATTAAACGTTACAATCTGCACTTGAATTCTGTTGTAGAGGTTTCATTTCAAATCCAATGTGGTGGCATGCAGAGCCCAACTCTCGAAAATTGTGTCACTGTCCAAATATTTCTGGACCTAACTGTATGATGTGTATCTATGTATGTCAGCGTATATGACGGTGTATAGATTTTTGTCTGTGTTTTTGTAAATTTCCTTTTTAAATATGTATGTGTACGTATGCCTGTATGTATGTATCTGTGCATGTCTATGTGTGGATGGGGCCCACTGAGACTCTGGAAACCTGGAGCCGGCCCTGCTCCTAGCCGGCACTACAGCCCCCATCATCATCGCACACATGCAGGCACTACCTCAGTGACGTCACCGCTGACAGCGCGATTCACTTCAGTTGCTGCGTGGAGCTCACAGGAGTGGCGGTGTTCTACAGCCGCTCCTGTCAGCTTCATGTAAGAGAGCTGAAAGCGTCATGGGACCTCTGTGGATTACGTCGGACCTGGAGGGGTAATTGGGGATTTTAATGAAGTGGTGAAAGAGGTTTTTTTTTTTTGTCTTTTATTCCAAATAAAGGATTTTTTCGGGTGTATGTGTTTATTTATTTTCACTTATAGGTTAATCATTGGGGGTGTCTCATAGACTCCTGCCATGATTAGGACTTAGTGGCAGCTATGGGCTGCCATTAACTCCTTATTACCCCGATTGCCACCGCACCAGCGCAATTCGGGATGAGTCGGGTAGAGTACTGGGACTGTCGCATCCGGGTGGCTGCTGGCTGATTTTCTTAGGCTGGGGGGCTCCCCATAATGTGGGGCTCCCCATCTTGAGAATACCAGCTTTCAGCCGTGTGGCTTTATCTTGGCTGGTATTAAAATTGGGGGGGGCGGGGGGGGGTGGATGTGGTTTTTTTTTTTTTTTTTTAATTAATTTATTGTACTGCACCATATAGACTGTGATTGGTTGCAGTGAGACAACTGTTACAGCGTGGGGACGGGTCTGCCTGCAACCAATCATAGGCACTGGTGGGCGGGGGAAGCAGGGAATACGAGATGGAATAATAAGCGGCCGGCTTTTTCAAAACCAGGGGAAGCCGCCGGACAGCTGTGCAGCGCCGCGCCAGTCATCGGTGAGTATGAGAGAGGGAGAGACAGACCGACAGAGAGAGAGACCGACATTGACAGAGAGAGAGACAGACAGAGACCAGGAGTGCTTTTAAACAATTTAAAACGTTCTGCTGAACATGTTGAGCATGCTCAGTAGAAGGTGACGTAATCCTGCATTGGAATCCGTCGCGAAGCACATGGTGACGGAATCCAGCACCATAGACATTCATTATGCCTCTTAACTGATCCCAACGAAATCCTGCAGAGTGCGTTTTTTTACAGCAACAAAAGACGCTACATGCTGCGTTCCATCCGCCCGGCGCTTAGTCAAAATAACGACTCAGCGTTGGCCGGCGGATGCAACGCAGACACTTGCGTCGCAGTGCGTCGTCAATACAAGTCTATGGGAAACAGCGCAAGCCGGCAATGTCTGTAGTTTTTTCCCATAGTGGCGGATTGCGACAAACACAAGTGTGAAAGTAGCGTAAGTGCAATGCGAGATTTTCTCTTGCACTTGTCTGATTCATATGCTTGTGTGAGCGAGGCCTTAGGCTTTGTGTGCACACAGCATTTTTTGTGTTTTTTTTGGTCTCAAAACTGCATGAATTTCCTTCCCCAGCAAAGTCTGAGATTTTATCTTTGCTGTCTGCACATTGCAGCTTTTTTTAGCTGTATCTTTGTGGTGATCATAAAGATGTAGCATGTCAGTTCTTTGTGTTTTTCACCCATTGAATGCATTGGACAAAAATGCAGCAAAAAACCCCCCCCGCATCATAAAATGTGCTAAAACGCATGCATTTTTTTTGATGCATTTTTCCTGTGGGTGAATTTTTTGGGGCCAAAAAACGCTGCATCTTTGTGGTCAGAAAAAAACGCAGCATGCACACATAGCCTTACATTTATAATTGCAAGGAAACTGCATGGTGCAAAAAGCAGGAGAACCTGTTTCTCTACTCTTCAAGTAACAGCATGGAGGTGAGAATGTTCACGAAAGGCTACAAAATTTTCAGTTCACTTGCAAATTCAAGTTGTATGACCATTGCGGTTGTCATCTGGAGCACTAAATGACCTACATTAATTTCTGCTACTATTTCTGTTCTAGTTATTGCTGACTTATTTTTACTTGAACATTAGCATTGTATGTATCAATTTTAAGAAAAATGCAAATATTGACCTAGTTCAATGTTTATTGTAGAAAACTGTTGTAGAAAGGCTGTATGTCTTACTTTTCATTTTAAAAAAATAAAATCTAAGCCTGCTTTACACGTTGCAATTAGTTGTACAATCGCATTTACGATGTGACACGCCCACGTTGCATATGGGATCTTATGAGATTGCACGTAGGTCGTTCATTTGCTGTCACACGAGCGTTAGTAGTCTGTTAAATTGATCAATTTTGTGTGCGATCCTTTAGATCATGTGTTCTGTGACGTATGCATTGGGCACCCTTTTTTTTTTATTTATTGACTTGCCAAGCGTGTGTAATGTGTAGGGATGCGTTTTTACTATCAGCTTTCAGCTCTGCTACATGGCCGCTGACAGCAGACACAGACAGCCATGTAGCAGAGCTGAATGGCAGATGACAGCAGACACAGAAAGAGCCGCACGATCAGAATGAACTCGGGTTAACTTCACCCGACTTCATTGTCATGCTGCGGCTCTGTCTGTGTCGCGTCCTGATTAGCGGTCACCTGTGAATGGCTCACCGGTGATCGCTAAACTCCTGAGTAACTGAATTGAGCAGCCCTCTCTCATACTCACTGATCCCCGATCACCGGCGCTGCACGGCGTTCACACTGCTCTGGCGGCTTTTACTATTTTGAAAAAGCCGGCCGCCCATTAAACAATCTCGTATTCCCTGCTTTCCCCGCCCACCGGCGCCTATGATTGGTTGCAGTGAGACACGCCCCCACGCTGAGTGACAGGTGTCTCACTGCACCCAATCACAGCAGCCGGTGGGTGTGTCTATACTGTGCAGTGAAATAAATAAATAATTAAAAAAAACGGCGTGCGGTCCCCCCAATTTTAAAACCAGCCAGAAAAAGCCATACGGCTGAAGGCTGGTATTCTCAGGATGGGGGAGCTCCACATTATGGGGAGCCCCCCAGCCTAACAATATCAGCCAACAGCCGCCCATAATTGCCGCATACATTATATGCGACAGTTCTGGGACTGTTCCCGGCTCTTCCCGATTTGCCCTGGTGCGTTGGCAAATCAGGATAATAAGGAGTTATTGGCAGCCCATAGCTGCCAATAAGTCCTAGATTAATCATGTCAGGCGTCTCCACGAGATATCTTCCATGATTAATCTGTAAGTGACAGTAAATAAACACACGAAGCAAGAAGGGGTAGGGCTGCACAGCTAGAATTAAGCAAAATCAAAATCAAGAGGTCAGGGTGCAAGCCTACCAAAGCCAAACATGTATAGAGAAACAAGAAGTAGGCAAAGAGCACTCAACTCACCAAATAAGAATAATAATAACAAAGATTTTTAATTCAAAAATTTATTTATAAACATATGAGTGCAAAACACCATAAAACCAATTAAAAACAAGGACATCTGTCCCATAGACTCAGTGCATAAATGTAAACGCTAATGATATTATAAATATAGCAGTACAATAGCAATATATGAAACAAGGATGTTACCCCATGAGCCCAATCTTATAGTGCCAAGACAATCAAACGGCAAAATACAATCATACCAGTACAGAAACAGGGAACAAGGGTATATGAATGAAGATCACAATAGCCCTGAAAGACCAATATTCCCTAATGGCAATACTGCACCCAGAAAAATATCAAAGAGGTCCAGAGGGGATAACACCTATCTTTAGAATAAAGCGTAAGTCATGGAGAGTGTCAAAAAGAGGTAACAGCCTGACGCGCGTCGCTCAACAGAGCTTCATCAGGGGAGGTACCTCCCCCTGGCAATCTTATCTTGGCACTATAAGATTGGGCTCATGGGGTAACATCCTTGTTTTATATATTGCTATTGTACTGCTATATTTATAATATAATATCTTTAGCGTTTACATTTATGCACTGAGTCTATGGGACAGATGTCCTTGTTTATAATTGGTTTTATGGTGTTTTGCACTCATATGTTTATAAATACATTTTTGAATTAAAAATCTTTGTTATTATTGTTCTTATTTGGTGAGTTGAGTGCTCTTTGCCTACTTCTTGTTTCTCTATGCAAGTAAATAAACACACACACCCGAATAAATCCTTTATTAGAAATAAATAACACAAACATATACCCTGGTTCACCACTTTAATCAGCCCCAAAAAGCCCTCCATGTCTGGCATAATCCACGGACCTCCAGCGTCGCTTCCAGCGCTGCTGCATGGAGCTGACCGGAGCTGCAGCAGACACAGCCGCTCCTGTCACCTCCACGCAGCAACTGAAGACAGCCGCGCGATCAGCTGAGCTGTCACTGAGGTTACCTGGATCCAGCGGTGGATGCAGCGATGGCCGCGGGTAACCTCAGTGACAGCTCAGCTGATCGCGCTACTCACGGCCACTCCTGTCAGCTCCACGCAGCAACTGAGGTGAGTAGCGCGATCAGCTGAGCTGTCACTGAGGTTACCCGCGGCCACCGCTGTATCCAGTGACAGCGGGTAACCTCAGTGACAGCTCAGCGGATCGCGCGGCTGTCTTCAGTTGCTGCGTGGAGGTGACAGGAGCGGCTGTGTCTGCTGCAGCTCCGGTCACCTCCATGCAGCAGCGCTGGAAGCGACGCTGGAGGTTCGTGGATTACGCCGGACATGGAGGGCTTTTTGGGGCTGATTAAAGTGGTGAACCAGGGTATATATTTGTGTTTTTTATTTCTAATAAAGGATTTTTTCGGGTGTGTGTTTTTATTTACTGTCACTTACAGATTAATCATGGAAGGTATCTCGTGGAGACGCCTGACATGATTAATCTAGAACTTATTGGCAGCTATGGGCTGCCAATAACTCCTTATTACCCCGATTTGCCAACGCACCAGGGCAAATCGGGAAGAGCCGGGTACAGTCCCAGAACTGTCGCATATAATGTATGCGGCAATTCTGGGCAGCTGTTGGCTGATATTGTTAGGCTGGGGGGCTCCCCATAACGTGGAGCTCCCCATCCTGAGAATACCAGCCTTCAGCCATATGGCTTTATCTGGCTGGTTTTAAAATTGGGGGGGGACCGCACGCCATTTTTTTTTTTAATTATTTAATTATTTATTTCACTGCACAGTATAGACACGCCCACCGGCTGCTGTGATTGGGTGCAGTGAGACACCTGTCACTCAGCGTGGGGCCGTGTCTCACTGTAACCAATCATAGGCGCCAGTGGGCGTGGAAAGCAGGGAATACGAGATTGTTTAATGGGCGGCCGGCTTTTTCAAAACAGTAAAAGCCGCCGGAGCAGTGTGACTGCCGTGCAGCGCCGCGCCGGGGATAGGTGAGTATGAGAGAGGGGGTAAGAGGGATAGACTGACATGGACAGAGAGAGAGGGACAGAGATAGTGACCGACTGACAGAGATTAGTGAATGACAGACATTGTGAGGCGCTTCAGAACGCAGCTTTTCAGCTGCGCTCTGAAGCGGACCTTTTTTAAGCTCCGGTGCAGAGCGCAGACCTGCGCACATAGCCACAGACACCAAAATCGTATGAGGGATGTCACACGTTTCAATTGACTAGGTTTGTGCAACAAAACGTTCAATTTTAGACAAAGATACAATGTGTTTGCGATCAACGGTTTTGCGTTCAATCCTGATCGCACGTAGATGTCACACGCAGATACCTCACAAACGATGCCGGATGTGCGTCACTTACAACTTGACCCCAACGACGGATTTTGAGATATATTGAAGCGTGTAAAGTGGGCTTTAGACCCTGCTCTCATCATCCTCTTCATGCTCTGTTTATGCAGGAGTCTTGACAGAGGTAGAATAGTGGTACATGATGTTTTGGCCTTTTACAAGCAAAATAAAGTTGAACAGTTCTTATGTAAAACTAGAAAATGCTGCTCTTTGATATGTGAACATAAAGTTTTGTTTGGCAGATTTTAATTTTCTTTTTTTTTCCTTCCTTAGACTAATATGGTTTCTTTAGAAGGGCTTACCAAAGTTGTTGATCCATCTCAGTTAACATATGAATTTGATGGTAGCTTGGAGTATAATCATGAAGAATGGATAGAAATTCGGTTGGCATTTGAAGACTTCATTGGCAAAGCTTCTCATATGCTTTTGCGACTTGACGAACTACAAGAGATACTTGGTAATAAAGAACTGCCTCAGGATCTAGAAGGGGCTCGAAACATGATTGATTCGCATTGCCAATTAAAGAAAAGGGTTACTAAAGCCCCAATTGAAGACCTCGATATAGAAGGCCAAAAACTCATGGAAAAAATACAAAACAGTGAAAGTTTTCCCAAAAAAACGTCTAGCACTGGCAATGCTGACCTTCAGAATTTTTTACCTAAAGTATCAACGACGCTTGATAGACTACATTCTACAAGGCAACATCTACATAAAGTTTGGCACCATCGAAAGCTAAAATTGGACCAGTGTTTTCAGCTTAGACTATTTGAGCAAGATGCTGATAAGGTATGTGATTAATGAATAAGATCAGAGTTTTGTTTAGAATATATGGAACCAGATAAAATAATCTTGTTTTTATTTTTTGCATTTAAAACTGGCTTTGCTTTATTTTGATCACGTGACCAGCAGTCTAGTGTATATAGGTGTATGACTACATCTATAGCAATGAATATTGAAGTTTTAGGATGCCTAATACCTTGTTCTGCTTTAGAAACATGCAGTGTGCTGTATTATTTATCACCTCTTGACTTGTAAAATCCCCAAAACATAAAAACTTAGAAAGGAAATCGGTTTCTGATCTTTTTCTTACTTATTGGTTATAGGTGTTGAGGTCACACCCACCCATGGTTAATATTCATACATTTTTAAGGGTTTGCAACAACAGAATTTTGGCAAGGATTATTTTTGTGCCCTCATAATTGTATGAGGGCTTGGTTTTTTGCTGACAAAATTGTACTTTTTACTTTTAGTACTGTAAATTAAATCATTCATATATTGCACTGGAAATGGGGGGTGTATCCTAGTGCTTAGAAATTGCAGAAAAAGTGCAATTGTGTTTTGGGATTTTTGCTTACATTGTTCACTAAACAGTTAAACTTTCATTTTTTTGGATATAGAGCTGTGTAAGAGTTAATTTTTGCCACCCTGTGCTGACATTTTTACTGATCGTTTCTTGGGGTACAGTAAAGGAAATATTTGATATTACTGATACTGATTTTGTAAGTTTGCCCACTGACAAAGACATGAACAGTCTATTATTTTAAGGGTAGATTAATTTTAACAGGGAGAGAAAAAAATATCCTAAATAAAATCCAGAAAATCACATTGTATAAATTACATAATTTTTTTTTTACATTTTACAGAGCGAAATCAGTATTTTCTCCCTCTGGCAAAAAAGACTATACTTGGTGGCAAAACCCTTGTTTGCAAGCACAGCAGTCAGCTGTTTTTCGTAGTTGTTGATGAGGTTTGCGCACATTTCAGCAGGAATTTTGCTCCACTTCTCTTTGCAGATCATCTCTAAAACAATAAGATTTTGAGGCTGTCGCTTAGCACCTCGGAGCTTCAACTTCATCCATTTTCTATGGAATTAAGGTCTGGAGACTGACTAGGCCACTCTGTGACCTTTTAATGTGCTTCTTTTTGAGCTACTCCTTTGTTGCCTTGGCTGCATATTTTGGGTCGTTGCCGTGCTGGAAGACCCAGCCTTGACTGATATATATATTTTTTTTTTTAAACATATTTTATTTGATGAGTTGTCAACAAAATAGTTACAGAAATGAAAACATTCTGTTAGCTTTTTAACAATTCTCATCCATTTTAAATCTTTTTTCTGTCGCAACACTAAACATGTTGGCGTTTTCAAGTTTTACATCGAAAACAATAAGTTAACATAGAAATAACCATAACATAAGGGTTCCTTGTTTTACCTTTCTATCCTCAATCTCCCCAACGAGCCATCTAGCTCTCCCCAGCTATACCAGGCTGTATCTTTGAAACGTTGCATTAAATTACGTTTTTTAAAAAAACTAGACGTGCATTTCTCTTTGCTATCTTTTGCTTCTAATTGATCCATCAGTATCAATATTTTCATTGTATCTAACACTTCCATAATCTTGACTCGTTTTTAATGTCCTGGCTGTCTTAAATTATCACTTGTATAAAATTGTCTCTCCAGTAAAGGAGACAAACTCTAGCACAGCGCCACCTATTGGAAGTAGCGATCCTAAAAGTCACAAGTGGATTTTCGACAATCCTTTGCAATATGACTCAGGATATATAAGCCAGATCAGAATCCCAATTTGCAATCCCACTTGTATAAAAGACTCCTGTCCACAGACTCTAACTTCTACAACATGGGCAAGTTTCTAAAAATGTTAGGGACAAGATCATAAACCTGCACAAGGCTGGAATAGACTACAAAACCATAAGTAAAGATGCTGGGTGAGAAGGAGACAACTGTTGGTGCAATAGTAAGAAAATTGAAGAAATACAAAATGCGTGTCAATCAACATCGACCAGGGGCACCATGCAAAATCTCACCTCGTGGGGTATCCAGGATCATGAGGAAAATAAGATAGTCTAAAACTACACAGGGGAACTTGTTAATGATCTCAAGGCAGCTGGAACCACTGTCACCAAGAAAACCAGTGGTAACACACTACGCTGTAATAGATTAAAATTCTGCAGTGCCCTCAAAGTCCCACTGTCTGAGGTTTGCAAATGTACACCTGGATGATTTGAAGAGTGATTGGGAGAAGGTGCTGTGGTCAGATGAGACAAAAATTGAGCTCTTTGGCATTAACTCAACTCGCTGTGTTTGGAGGAAGAGAAATACTGCCTATAACCCAAAGAACACTGTCCCCACTGTCAAGCATAGAGGGGGAAAATTTATTTTTTGGGGGTGTTTCTCTGCTAAGGGCACAGGACTTCTTAATTGCATCAATGGGACAATGCAAAAAGCAAATAAATTTGTATAATTTATACAATGTGATTTTCTTGATTTTATTTTGGATATTCTATCTCTCACTGTTACAATTAACCTACCCTTAAAGAAGTTGTCCAATTACCAAAATGGATTTTTCTTTTTCTCATAAATCTTGCTAATATGTGCCTCTCCACACATATATTATGTTATTTTCAGCAATATTACCTTTTATCGTGCTCTAGCAGCACATCCTCATTTCTGGCTCCAGCTCTGATGGGGTTAATCTCTCTCCTGCCTTACTGGGTTCAGTTACTACAACTCCCATAATTCTTAGGACTCTATCTAAAACACCCACTCAGTTCTCCATCCAAAGGCTCCTCCCTGCCTCTTCCCAGTGTGGATGCACTGAGAGCAATCACAATAGAGACAGCAGAAGCTCCCAGCGCTTCACAACCAGGGAAAGAAAGTGGCTATCTTCTGCTTCTTCTCATATAGTTCATAGTGTGTGTGTGTGTGTGTGTGTGTGTGTGTGTGTGTGTGTACGTACAGAAATTATGATTAGGCTGCTTTCACACATCAGTTTTTTGGCATGAGGCACAATCCGGTGTAAAAACTGATGCAATGGATCAGGCGAAAAATTGGATCAGTTGCATCAGTTTTTTCCATTTGTTCCTTCAGTTTTTGGACTCAGTAGAAAAGAACGGAATCAGTCGCTGTAATCCATTGTA
Source organism: Anomaloglossus baeobatrachus (assembly GCF_048569485.1). NCBI lineage: Eukaryota > Metazoa > Chordata > Amphibia > Anura > Aromobatidae > Anomaloglossus > Anomaloglossus baeobatrachus. The sequence continues at coordinate 342,358,470 of NC_134358.1, forward strand.
TGCCGCTTTACGACGGATCCAGCGCCCATAGGCTTTCATTGTACATGACGCCGGATCCGGCGCTGTCCGTTTTTTTTTTTTTTTTTTTGCCGCTGCCAAAAAACGTTGCATGCGGCGTTTTTTCCGGCAGCTGGACACATAAATTTCGCTGGATCCGTGTACAACGGATGCAACACAAGGGCATCGGGCACAATCTGGCGCTAATACAATTTAAATGCGGAAAAAAAACGGATCTGTCTTTATCCGATTTTTGGCGGATTGTGCCTGATGGCAAAAAAAGATGTATGAAAGCAGCCTTAGCCGGCGCAACATGTGAAAAAAAAAATTGGGGAAAAAAAAAATGATGGGGTCATAAGATTGCTTTTTCTCCTCTTGCCTAGTCTGTGTGTCATCCGTATCATCCGTGTGGCATGCATTTTGCAGGCTACTGTCACATCAGTGTTGTTTTGCCTGTAGGCAAAAAAACGCAAACCGCATATGACCTGATCCTGTGGATTAAATGTGCAACGCATGCAACCGCTATTGTTATTCCTTTCTCGCCTTTTCATTGGGGGACACACAGTGGGTAGTATGGTGTCTCCAGGGGAGGCGTGACACTAGATTGAAAGTGTTAGCTCCTCCTCCCACAGCATATACCCTAGCTAGGCAGGAAACTAGCTCAGTTTTTTTTATAGTGTCAGCAGGGAGGCTGACATGTCTGGCCTGAGCTCCAGACCAGCTTATTACTTTTTATTTATTTTTATTTATTTTTTATTTTGTTCCTATTTTTGATAATAAGGCAATACCAGGGTGCATGCCACCCTCGTTCCCCCCGCTTACGGGCAGAGGAAACCTGGCATGCACAAGCCGTCAGTCTTCCCTCGCGCCCAAGTGGTCGGGTCTGCATACCCCTCCAGGCTCCCTGGAAGCACCTCACACAAAGGTAGTAGCTCCAGAGGGCTAAGCAGAGCAGAGGACCTGCTTCAGCCTTGAGCCGAAGATGCGTCCCTGAGATCCCTGCATCCATCACCGACGTGTCTTCAGACGGAGCCAGGAGCAGGTAGGGAGACGACGAGTCATCTGTCCCCTCATCCAAACTGCCAGCTGGGAAGGCGCCGGTGGGCCGATGCAGTCCGTAATCCCGGGGAGCATCATTAATTTAGCCCCCAGCTTCGGCCTGCATTCTAGCAACGCCCCCTCTCACTGCTCTGGAAGGCGCTCCCTCACTCAGGAGCAGCTCCTTTCCGATTATCCGTCACGCTTAGTCCCAGTTCTGGGACCAATCAGTCTCCGTGGGCAGTCTCTCCCCTCCATGCTGCCAGGAACACTGGACGCCATTTTCCACGTGGGGAGCAGACTCTGGTGAGATCGCCTCCTTGGCTCTGCACTTCTGCAGCGCTATATACCGCTCTGCTCAGCGGTATATCGCGGTCTCTCTAGCTGTGTGCACCTGCTGGCTAGCAGTGTATATCAGCTAATAGCGGTATATACTGGCTCTGCCTGCAGGTATGTGCCGACTGTTTGACAGTATATGCCATTTTGCTATCGGTATATACCGGCTGTGTATAGCAATCACTTTATAATACTGCTAGTGGCTCCTCACTCATACTAACAGCGGCATATCCCTATATAGGGTTGTAGGACTCTGTTGCTGACATGCGTAAACGCAAGGGTGATAAATCTTCCCAGGCGTCCTCCGACCTCAGACCTTCCGAATGGAGTAATTGAGAGCAGTACTGGCCGCCATGGAACCGGAAGAATTCCTAGCCTCCATAGATGTTCAAGATGCTTATTTACACATTCCCATATGTATATCCCATCAACGGTTCCTTCGTTTGCCATAGGACACCGTCATTACCAATTCAGGGCCCTCCTCTTTGGACTGGCCACTGCGCCTGGGGTCTTCACAAAGGTCATGGCGGCCGTCATGTCCATTTTGCACCCCAGAGGCGTTCTGGTCGTTCCCTATTTGGACGACCTACTTGTCAAGGGGAGCTCTCCTCAAGTTTGCTCAGAAAGCGTGCAGGTATTCTTAGACACGCTGTCAAGGCTAGGGGTGGCTTATCAACTTCAACAAGTCATCCCTCATTCCTCGTCAGCGCATCACCTTTTTAGGTATGCTGATAGACATGGCTCAGTCCCGGGTTTTTCTTCCAGAAGACAAGAGGTCTTCCCTCATCTGGGCCGCCCAATCCCTCCGCTCCCGCCGTCACACATCCCTTCGGAATGGGATGAGAGTGTTAGGCAAGATGGTGGCAGTCATGGAAGCCATGTCCTTTGCCCAATTCCATCTGCGCCCTCTACAACTGGATCTTTTATCCATCTGGGACAAGAATCCAGCTTCTCTAGACCGGTCAGTCCGCTTATCTCGGACTGCGCTCCACTCCCTCATCTGGTGGACTCAAGCCTCATCCCTATCTCAAGGGAAGTCCTTCCGTCCTGTCCACTGGCAAGTAGTCACGACAGATGCCAGTCTCATAGGCTGGGGAGCGGTGTTTCTCCACCACACTGTTCACAGACGCTGGTCTCCCTCCGAATGCTCCATTCACATCGTTTTAGAGATCTGAGCCATATTTTTGGCACTTCAGAACTTTCAGCTCTTTCTATTGGGTCTCCCTGTTCGCATCCAGTCAGACAATGCCACGGCTGTGGCTTACACCAACCGTCAGGGAGGAACTCGCAGCAGGGCAGCGATGAAAGAAGTATCCAGGATTCTTCTTTGGGCAGAGATGCACATTCCCATTATTTCAGCTGTCCATATTCCGGGAGTAGACAACTGGGCCGCAGACTTTCTCAGCAGACAGGGTCTAGCGTCAGGGGAATGGTCCCTTCACGACGAAGTGTTCCATCAGATCACTCTTCGTTGGGGACTCCCAGATGTGGACCTCATGGCGTCTCGGATGAACGCCAAGGTACATCCCTTAATATCCTGGTCGAGAGACCCGATAGCACTCTGCTCCGACGCTCTAGTCTTTCCGTGGTCGCAGTTATGCCTGCCCTACATCATCCCTCAGTTTCCTCTCATTACGAGAGTAATCAAGAAAATCAAGGTGGAGGGAATTCCCGTGATCCTCGTGGCCCCGGACTGGCCCAGGAGAGCCTGGTACCCAGTGCTTCTCCAACTTCTCAGCGACACTCTCTGGTGTCTCCCCGACCGCCCGGATCTTCTGTCGCAACGTCCAATATTCCACCAGAATACAGCACAGCTGCATTTGACGGTGTGGCGCTTGAATCCTTGATTCTAGCTAAGTCAGGTCTTTCTTCTAAGGTAGTTCATACCATACTTAATGCTTGGAAGCCCTCCTCCGCCAGTATCTATCACAGGACCTGGAAGACCTATCTTTCCTGGTGTGACCGTCATCACCGGTCGCCCCTTGGTTTTTCAATCCCTGATGTGCTTGCCTTTCTGCAAGACGGTCTGGACTCTGGACTAGCCCTCCGTACCCTTAAAGGTCAAGTTTCTGCCTTGTCAATTTTTTTCCAGAAGCAGCTGGCTTCTCGCCCTCAGGTCCGTACCTTTCTAAAAGGGGTAGCGCATTTGGTCCCTCCTTATCGCCACCCCTTAGATCCCTGGGATCTGAATCTGGTTCTCGGAGCTCTTCAGCTTCCTCCTTTCGAACCTTTAAGAGAAATCTCTCTTCAACGTCTCTCTTAAAACGTTGACTTTTTAGTCGCCATTACCTCTATCAGACGAGTGTCCGAACTGGCGGCCCTTTCCTGTTGCTCACCTTACCTGATATTCCATCATGATAAGGTGGTCCTTCGGCCTTCCCCCGCCTTTCTTCCGAAGGTCATATCTTCTTTCCACTTGAACGAAGACATTGTGTTACAGTCATTCTGTCCGGCCCCGGTCCACTCCTTTTGAAAAAGCCCTTCACACTCTAGATCTTGTTAGGGCTCTGCAGATCTACATATCCAGAACAGCGCCGTTGTGCAAGTCCGATGCCCTCTTCGTCCTCTCAGAAGGACACAAAAAGGGCAGCCAGGCTTCTAAATCCACAATTTCTCGATGGATCAGGACTGCCATCTGTGAGGCATACAAAGCACGAGGTTCTGTTCCCCCTCAATCTGTGCGGGCCCATTCTACGCGAGCAGTGGGTGCTTCCTGGGCTATCCGCCATCAGGCTTCGGCGGCCCAACTTTGCAAGGCCGCTACCTGGTCCAGTGTGCACATGTTTACAAAATTCTACAGAGTGCATACGCATGCCTCCGCGGATGCTGCTCTTGGAAGCCAAGTCCTTCAGTCGGCAGTGGCCCATTTATAAGTGGCCACTGCTCGGTTTCTTGACAGTGTTGATATGTGTTCACTGCAGTTGCAGTTGTTAGTCAGCTCTTAGTCTAATGTTATACACTGTTAATAGTTCAGTTCCCACCCAGGGACTGCTTTGGGACGTCCCACGGTCTGTGTCCCCCAATGAAAAGGCGAGAAAGGAAATGACATTTTTGTGTACTCACCGTAAAATGTCTGTCTTGGAGCCTTTCATTGGGGGACACAGCTCCCACCCTTGTGTTTTCGTTGATCTCCTACTGCTTTTACACCAAACTGAGCTAGTTTCCTGCCTAGCTAGGGTTTATGATGATGGGGGGAGGAGCTAACACTTTTTCAATCTAGTGTCACGCCTCACCTGGAGACACCATACTACTGTCTGTCTCCCCCAATGAAAGGCTCCAAGAAAGACATTTTACGGTGAGTACACAAAAATTACATTTTTACTTGATCCTTCTGCAGCTTGACACAGAATTTATCGTCCGCCACTGGAGTCAGTTGACTACTGATCTCACAGACCGCACACGCTGCGATGGATACAGGTTAACAGTAGTCACTGCCTGCTGCCGATCACATGTGACCGTGTGCGGGCTGTGTGGTCAGGAGTTCAGCTGAGTTCAGATCAGCTGACTCCAGTGGCGGCCGATTACTTGTTCTGTGTCCGGCTGCATCCATCGCAGCATGTGCGGGCTGGAGTTAAGGCCACGTCTCACTAAGCAATATCGCTAGCAACATCGCTGCTGAGGCACTACTTTTGTGACGTAACAGCGATGTTGCTAGCGATGTTGCTGTGTGTGACATCCAGCAACAACCTGGCCCCTGCTGTGAGGTCGTTGGTTGTTGCTGAATGTCCTGGACCATTTTTTAGTTGTTGCTCTCCTGCTGTGAAGCACACATTGCTGTGTGTGACAGCGAGAGAGCAACAACTGAATGTGCAGTGAGCAGGAGCCGGCTTCTGCAGAGGCTGGTAACCAATGTAAATATCGGGTAACGAAGAAGCCCTTTTCTTGGTTATCCGATATTTACCTTCGTTACCAGCGTCCGCCGCTCTTACGCTGCGAGTGCCGGCTCCCTGCACACATAGCCAGACTACACATCGGGTAATTAACCCGATGTGTACTCTGGCTAGGAGTGCAGGGAGCCATGGCTAAGCGGTGTGCGCTGGTAACCAAGTTAAATATCGGGTTGGTTACCCGATATTTACCTTAGTTACCAAGCGCAGCATCGCTTCCACGCGTCGCTGGGGGCCGGTCACTGGTTGCTGGTGAGATCTGCCTGTTTGACAGCTCACCAGCAACCCGTGTAGCGACGCTCCAGCGATCCCTGCCAGGTCAGGTTGCTGGTGGGATCGCTGGAGCGTCGCTTAGTGTGACGGTACCTTTTAAGCTGAGTTCAGATCAGCTGACTCCAGTGCCGGACTGAACTCCGCTGACCTCACAGCCCACACACACTGCGATGGATGCAGAGAGACGGTGACACAGAATAAGTAATCGTCCGACACTGGAGTCATCTGATGACTTGTTATGCTGGCTGTGTGGTCAGGAGTAGGGCTGAGTGAGCAGAAAAATGCTCTGGCTCTTCGCCCATGTCGATTTTTTTTTTTTTTTTTTTTTTTAACCATTCATTAAAAAAATAAAAAAAAAACCCCAAACATATAACCCTAACCCTGCTAAGGGTAACCCAAGCAGCTACTGGCTGCTAACCCCCACTGCTTGGCGTTACGTTCACTGACAATGGAAAATCCAGGGAAGACCTTTTTTTTCTTTTTTTTTAAATAGTTTTTTGCCTAAAAATTAAAAAAAAAAGCCATATTTTTTGTATGCCAACCAGGTACAGCAGGCAGGTACGGGGTGCCCCCAATCCCCAGCTGCCTATTTGTACCCGGCTGGGAACAAAAAATATAGGGAAGCCCTTTTTTTTTTTTTTTTTTAATTTATGAAATGATTAAAAAAAAAAATTGACGTTGGCTTCACCCATATTTTGTAAAACTAGGCAGCTGGGGATTGGAATCTGCAGCGCAGGGTGGCCTAAGCTTTCTGGCTCCTTACCCCCTCTTCCCCCCCGCGCTGCAAATTGCAGTCCACAACTGCCTCAAAAAAATGCGCTTTAATCGAAGCGCCATCTTCTGGTGCTGTATACCAACTTTTCCAGTGGCCCTGGTGCCAGGTGGCACACTGGGTAATAAGGGGTTAATACCAGCTATGTTTTACCAGTTGGTATAAAGCCCGAAATTCTTAATGTCAGGCCAAGTTTGACTCTGCCATTAAGAATCTCCAATAAAGGGTTAAAAAAGACACCACACAGAGAAAAAATACTTTATTAGAAATAAATACACACACATTAGGGACTCCATCTTCATTACTCCCTCTCACCCCTCCACAATAGAGATTTCTGTACTGACAGAGAGAAGGGGGGAGAGAGAGAAGGGGGAGAGAGAGAGAGACAGACAGACAGACACATACTCAGTTACATTGTTACATGCTGTGCTGGCTGTCACCACCTTGCTCCACTCTGACTTGTTGTGCAGGTCACAGAATGGAGAAAGTTGGTCCCATGCAGCACAAGTCACAGTGTGCAGTAACTTGGTCCCATGCAGCATGACAGGTGACAGAGCAGAGCAGTGACATGCTCTTCTCTGTCACATGCAGTGCTGCTTGTCACCAGCTTGTCAGTCTCTTGCTGCGTCCTGTACTGCTGGTGGGAGTATATGATCACACCGCCCGACACCACACGCTCTCCTGACATCGGAGCAGAGCGGGCGGGTGGAGAGTGAGATCACATACTTGCGTGACGGGGGGGTTTTAGCTGATAAAACAGCAATGGGGGGCTTTGCAAAAGTCGCCCCTGCTGGCTTATATCAAATGCCGCTGTTAGTGATTGACAGTGGCATTTACTAGATTAATAGTTTCTGGAGGAACAATGCCATAATGTGACGAGAAAGATGCAGGCTCAGTGTACGAACCCACATTATAGTCATTGACATGACATATGACATACACATACGACCTATGTCGTGAGGAGTTAGAGGAATTTAAAGAAGGGAGTTGATGACCTCATGTTTACACATGTCGGCTTGCATGTGGTACAGTAGTTATCACAATCTTTATTCCTTTTATAGCTAAGCTATCCAGTGAATAGGAGTGGAGCCCACATACTTGCCTTTCGTCCATGACTCATGAGTTGTCTGATATCAGTAGATGTACTACTAATGGTATTTGCACATAACTAGGAAACACTGCGTTCTAGACGTAGTGTCATTCCTCTTGCAGAGACGTTAGTGTTGCAAAGCTCTTTGTTTAGTTACCCGATATTTACCCTGGTTACTAAGCGCAGCATTGTTGCAGAGTCGCTGGTAGTTGGGAAGATCTGACTGTTTGACAGCTCACTAGCGACCCTGTAGAGACGTACCAGCGATCCTGATCACGTCGTATTGTGGTCGGAATCGTTTGTACGTCGTTTAGTAAGACAGTACCCTTAGTAAAATGTTTTTAGTGTGTAAATGTAGCAAACCATAAAAAAGCAATCTAAATCTGGAATCTCTATAATCATACTGCCTTTGTAACAGCTCAAACATAAAAACAATAAGTGAATTGCTGGTTTTTGTGATTTTTGCATCTGAAAAATCTGAGTAAAAAGAGATTTAAAAATGTTAAATACTGCAAAATGGTACAAAATAATCTCCAACTCATTACGTAAAAATGTAGCCCCATATTGGTCTGTTCGCAAAAAAAAAATCAAAAAGTTACGGCGCTCAGAACGTGGCAACAAAATAACTATTATAAAAAAGCGTTTAGTATCTCAATCTGAATCCTAGTGAATGTCTCTGTCCGGGCTATCACCTGAATAGAATTTTTGTATGATTTACATGGAAACCCCGAAATAAGTGCTCAGTTTAGAACACAAGAATATGAACATAGCCTCATAGTGAAAGCAAGTAAAATAAATATCTGATGGTGTTTGCAAACACCAACTTTAAAAAACAAGGCGTGGACTTCAGATGTTTTTTGTGCGAACTTCACTCACGGGAGTAATGCTGTGCTCAGCCCTGTGTGAGCCTCTTGCAGTGTTTGAGCAGCTTGCTCTTGGGGTAACCGTGTGATCTGATGTAGTGTGTGACAAAAAAAAAATAAGTTTGAAAAAGCCTGCCCACCCTCCCCCGGAAGTGAGCTGCTTATGGATGGCTGTATGTGGGTGGATTCCGAACCTCCTTGGGCCAAGTTCAGACCAGTGGAGGTTCGGTTTGTTAGCTGACAGCGAACCGAACCTACAAAGGTTCGCTCATCTTTATTCATGACACTCAAAGTGGGAAAGAGCCTGAAGGCCGTCCAAGGCGTTGCCAAAATGGCCAGGAGTAATGTCAATACAGCCAGCAGCAGACATACAGAAGACACTGATTCCAGTTTTGGATCAATTTTGAAAACACTACATTTCTGACTCCTAAAACTGGGAAAGGATAAGCGTATATACCAGGGGTCTCAAACTCTGCTGGGTGTATGGGGCCGCACAGAGGGAAAAAAAATAATTTGGAGGGGCCGCATTCTTTGCAGGAAAAAGTGACCATATTGGTACCATATTGTTTTTTCACACTTTGGATCACTGGTTTTAAACATTTTTTCACTTTTTTATCATAACAAACGTGCACATTCTTTGTTTGAATGAATATATATATATATAATATATATATATATATATATATATATATATATATATATATATATTTTATATATATATATTTATATATATATATATAATATATAAAAAAAAAATTTGATGGGAAAACAAAGTCATGCCTTTATTTTAAATTTTTTTTTTTTTTTACATTTTATCCCTTTCTTGTAGCTAAAAGTCTTACAATTAGCACCATATAGTAATTTTGGCCAACATCTTTTAGTAGTGTTCCCCATCTTGTTGTAATGTGCCCACTCTTGTCCCGTTGTAGTATTGTGCCCCATCTTAGTCCCCATCCTATAGTAATGTACCCATCTTTGTTCCCATCTTGTAATAATGTGCCCATCCTTGTCCCCACCCTGTATTAATGTCCCCATCCAATAGTAATGTGCCCAGCCTTGTCTCCATCCAATAGTAAGGTGCTCACCTTGTCCGCATCCAATAGTAATGTGCCCATCCTATAGTAATGTCCCCATCCTATAGTAATGTCCCCATCCTATAGTAATGTCCCCAGCCTTGTCACCATCCTATGGTAATGTGCTCACTTGTCCTCATCCTATAGTAATGTCCACAGCCTTGTCCCCATCCTATAGTAATATCCCCATCCTATAGTAATGTGCCCACCTTGTCCCTATCCTATAGTAATGTGCCCATCCTTGTAATGTCCCCATCCTTTAGTAATGTCCCAATTTTATAGTAATGTCCCCAGCCTTATCCACATCCCATAGTAATGTGCCCACCTTGTTCCCATCCTATAGTAATGTGCCTATCCTGTAGTAATGTGTCCCATCACTGTCCCCTTTTATTAATCTGCCCGTGCAAGCCCTCTTCTTGTAGTAATGTGCCCTTTCCTGGTCCTCTGCTTGTAGTTATGTCCCATACTGGTCCCTTTTTGTGCCGTTCTTCACATAAACACAAAAAAACCCCATTCTTCTCACCTGTGCCCCATTTTTTCGTCTGCCTCATCTCTGGTTCTTGCGGTCTGCAGGCCTGTGCCCCCGTTGACTATCGCGGCCGGTGCAGGGGCAGTAGCCACTGTCAGCGCTTTTATGTCAAACTAGCTGTTCCCAGCCAGCTAACGCTCGCTCTGCACGCCCATTATGATCAGCTCCTCAGTGTATGCAGGATGCTGTGGGTGTACAGCTCTACCCCCAAGAGTATACAGCTTTCCCCCAATGGTATACAGCTCTCCTTCCCCCCTAAAGGTTTACAGCTCACCTCCCTGGTATATAGCTCTCCCCAAAGGTATACAACTGTCCCCCTCAAGGGATTCCAGTTCTCCTCTCCCCAAGGGTATATAGCTCACCTGCCTGGTATATAGCTCCTCCCAAAGGTGTACAGCTGCCCTCCCCCCCTCCCCAGGGGTATACAGCTGTCCTTCCCCCAAAAAGTATACAGCTCTCCCCCAAGGGTATACAGCTTTCTTCCCCCCCCCCCAAGGGTATAGAGCTCGCCTCCTCCTAAGGGTATACAACTCTCCCCCCAAGGGTGTACAGCTCTCCCCCCCAAGGGTATATAGCTCTCCTCCCCCCCAAGGGTATACAGCTCTCCTCCCCCCCAAGGGTATACAGCTCTCCTCCCCCCCAAGGGTATACAGCTCACCTCCCCCCCAAGGGTATACAGCTCTTCTCCCCCCCAAGGGTATACAGCTCTCCTCCCCCTCAAGGGTATACAGCTCTCCCCCCCCCAAGGGTATACAGCTCTCCCCCCCCCCCCCAAGGGTATACAGCTCTCCCCCCCCAAGGGTTTATAGCTCTTCTGCCCCCCCAAGGGTATACAGCTGTCCTTCCCTCAATGGCTATACAGCTCCCCCCAAGGGTATACAGCCTCCTGATCTGTATACAGGTAGCTGTATACAGCTGGGGGTATAAGGGTTAATCTCCGTCGTACTATACTGCAGCCTTGAATATTGGCGGCTTTCCCGGTGGGCTGGCAGTGTAAGGGTTAATCAGCATGACACTACACTGCACATGGAGGGGGGGAGTCTGGGGGTCACATGATCAGCTCCTCAGTGTATGCAGGACTCTGCTGTGCTGGTTGTCATGGTGCTGGTTGTCAGAGTAGAGGAGGCCATCTGTGCATGCACGGGATTGCTCTGGTAAGAGAATCCCTGCAAACGCGTATTGACGTCATTTCCCAGAAGTGATGCGGGCTGAGAGGATTCCGGAGGTTTTTCTTAAACAGGAAGCTGTCAGGGAGCAGGCTAGGTATCATTCAGCCTTCCCCACAGCAAAATGGATGAAGAGCAGCAGCAATCATCACCGTCGCTAGTGCGGTCACCACAGCCTCAGGCGGTCTCACCAAAAAAGAAAGGTCGAGACAGCCGTACGACTACCTCAAGTGGTCGACGCTCTGGAAAGAGTGACGACCAGTCGAGTCAGCGTATCCTGAAATCTGGTAGATCCCGGAAGCCCTCCAGAGGAGAGTTATCGGCTGGTGTCATTCCTCCTCCTAGCCTGGTTCCTGATAGACCTAGAAAGTGCATTTTTAAGACCAGGCACAGGGAATGTGCACTCTGCAACAAAGAATTGTCCAGTACATGGACTAAAAAGCTTTGCCAAGACTGCATACTGCAGACTCTCTCTCGGAGGAGACCCCGGAGTTTATAACTGATCTAAAATCCCTGATCAGAGTAGAAATTAAGAAATCCCTGAGCTCTTTGTCTCAAAGGGGTAGTGGCCATAATAATGGTGCTCTTGCTTCCCCCTGTTTTTGAGGAGCCTGATAAATCTGATGGGGAATGTGACTCTTCTAACTCGTTTTCCACCTCCTCCTCTGATAGTGACTCTGGCGGCCGTTAATGTTTCCCTGTTGAGAACACAGGAAACTTGGATAAGTCAGTGCTATCCGCTATGGGCATCCAGGAAGAAAGGGTCGAGAAGACGATGCAGGACCGCATGTTTAGTGGACTAGACTGGAAAAAGCGCTGTGCTTTTCCAGTTATTGATAGGATTAAGGCTGCTTTCACACACCAGTTTTTTTGGCATCAGGCACAATCCAGCAAAAAACGGAGAAAACTGATCTGGCACCAGATCTGTTTTATTCCCCATAGACTTGTATTAGCGCCAGATTGTGCCGGATGGCCTTGCGTTGCATGAGGCGTCCGCCGGATCCGGCGAAAAATCATTGTCTTGCGGCCGGAAAGGATGCATGTTTTGGCTGCGGCGAAAAAACGAACCATACTGAATCCGACGCCATATGGCATGTTGTATAATGGAAGCCTTTGGGCGCCGGATTCGGTGTTATCCAGCATATACCGGAAGCCAATGATAGATCCGTTTTTTTTTTTTTCTGGGCATGCCCAGACGTTGTGTAAATAGTGTCTCTTTCTCTCTCTCTGTCGATGTCTCGGTCTCTCTCTGTTGGTCTCTCTCTCTCTCCCTCCCTCCTTTACACTCACCGATCACGGCGCGGCGCTGCACAGCTGTCACACTGCTTCGGCGGCCTCTCCTGCATTTGAAAAAGCCGGCTGCTCATTATTCCATCTCGTTTTCACTGCTTCCCCCACCCACCGGTGCCTATGAATGGTTGCAGTCAACGAGCCCCCACGCTGAGTGACAGCTGTCTCACTGCAACCAATCACAGCTGCCGGTGTGCGGGTCTACATCTTGCAGTAAAATAAATAAATTTAAAAAAAAACTGTGTGCGTTCCCCCCAATTTTGATATAGCCAAGGTAAAGCCACACAGCTGAATGCTGGTATTCTCAGGATGTGGAGCCCCCCAACCTAAAAATATCAGTCAGCAGCAGCCCGGAATTGCCGCATTCATTAGCTGCGACAGTCCCGGGACTCTACCCGTCTCATCCCGAATTGCCCTTTTGCGGTGGCAATCGGGCTAATAAGGAGTTAATGGCAGCCCATAGCTGCCACTAAGTCCTAGGTTAACCATGTCAGGCGTCTGAGACACCCCCCATGATTAATCTATAGTGAAAGTAAATAAACACAAACACCGAAAAATCCTTTATTTGAAATAAAGGACAAAAAAAACACCCTCTTTTACCACTTTATTAACCTCCACATACCCCTCCAGGTCTGGCACAATCCACATGAGGTTCCACGATGCTTTCAGCTCTGCTACGTCGGAAGCTGACCGGAGCGGTCATATAACACCGCCACTCACTGTGAGCTCCACAGAGCAACTGAAGTGAGTTGCGCTGTCAGTGGTGACATCACTTTGGTAGTGCCAGCGTGTGTGCAGTGATGATAGATGCGGTAGTGCCTGTGTGTGCGGTGATGGGGGCAGTAGTGCCTGTGTGTGTGTGTGTGTGTGTGTGTGGTGATGATGGGGCCGGTAGTGCGTGTGCGGTGATGATAGGGGCGGTAGTGTCGGTGTTTGTGCGGTGATGATGGTCTCTCTCTCTCTATCTCTTTATCTATCTCTATCTCTCTCATCCGTTTTTTGCTATATTCGTCGCATCAGTTTGTACGCAAACTGCGACGGATCCATTGCATCAGGCACAAACTGGATTGTGCCTGATGCCAAAAAAATGGATGTGTGAAACTAGCCTAAAGGCCCTGTCACACACAGATAAATCTTTGGCAGATCTGTAGTTGCATTGAAATTATAGACATATTGTTCCATTTGTACACAGCCACAAACCTGGCACTGATTGTCCACAATTTCAGTGCAACCACAGATCTTAAGCCGATTTTATCTCTGTGTGTGACAGGGCCTTTAGTCTCTCATTTCTAGAGAATGGAAGAAGCCGGATATGAGAAGTTCCATCCCGGCGACTGTCAAACAGACACCTTTGAGGATGCGGCCTGTTCCTTCTGGGACAAGGCTCCTCCCAAACTGGATGTCGCTATTCCCAGGGCATTTAAGAAATTCTCTCTACCCTTTTAGGATATGGGGTCCCTTGGATAGAAAAGCAGAAAAATTCCTTAAAGGGAAGGTGCCGCATTTTTTATTTTTATATTAATAGTGATTATGAAATCAAGTATTTTTAATACAAAATTAAACTCACTTTCTATTTAGTTTTTATTCAATTCTAGTTTTACTGAAGCCCTGGACGCTGCCATCTTGGATTTGCTGTGTGTAACGACCGTTACTCACCTCCTTTTTGGCAGCGCCCAGCGCATAGAAGATCGTGGTCGAGCTCCGACTTTATACTTAAAGGGAACCAAACATTAGGTTTTTCGTCTATAAGGTGCAGCCAGTGCAGTACTGGCACTATCAGGCAGAGTGTGTACATACCATCAGGGTGCAGCTCGGGTGTTTAGGCAGCGAAATCCAACTTTATAAAGTTAGAAAATTCGTGAAATTTTTGATTGACGTGTGCACCTCTTTCCTAATGTCCGGGCGTGTTATGTACTTGTATTCCCCCCCACCCCCCCGGTGCCTGTTCCTCCCTCTCTCTGGTTGTATTTAAATTTCCCTCTTCAGTAACATGACGTCGGAGTTAGCGCCTGCGCATAGCGCTTATCTCCAGCGCCATGTTTCTGAAGCCCGCAGTACCGTGCAGCCGTGTGCACGATAGGGCGGCGCATGCGCCCTCGCTTCTTCAGATCCTGTTGTGACCGTGGGAGCGCGCGGTTTCAACAGGTCTGGAGATCAGCTGACAGGAGGACGCGATTAGCTGCAGCTACGCTACCAGCACAGCAGCCGTCTAGGACACTGGGGCTCAGGTGAGGTGAGTTCACAATGCTGTGTGTGTGCCCCTGCGTTGACCTGGGCTCACCTTCTGAATGCCAGGTCACCGCAGGAAAGCACTCACAGCTGTGTTTCTGTCCTATGTGTGTGTGCAGTGTGTGTGTAGTGTGTGCACGTGAGTGCGCGCGCGCTGTGGTGTGTGCGCGCGTGCTGTGTGGTGTGTGTGTGTGTGTGTGTGTGTGTGTGTGTGTATGTGTGTGTATTTTATGAAATAATTAAAAAAAAAAATGACATGGGCTTCGCCCAATTTTTGATTCCAGCCAGGTATAACTAGGCAGCATGGGGATTGGAATCCGCAGTGCAGAGTGCCCAAGCTTACTGGGCATCCCCGCTGAGAATTGCAGTCCGCAGCCACCCCAGAAAATGGCGCTTTCATAGAAGCGCCATCTTCTGGCGCTGTATCCAACTCTTCCAGCTGCCCTGATGTCGGGTGGCTCACTGGGTAATAATGGGGTTAGGGCTAGGTGTGTATTATCAGCTAGCCCTAAGCCCGAAATTCATGGTGTCACGCCAATATTAGACATGGCCACCATGAATTTCTAGTAAAGATAAAAAAAAAAAAATTAAAAAAAACACAAAAATATTTTTATTAGAAATAAAACACAACACAATTAGTGACTCCATCTTTATTGAAATAAAGAACCCCTCTCCGCAGTAATCCTGGGTCAAGGGTCCCGCGCCGTCCAATCCAGATCCAATATCATCTGGAAAAAAAACCAAAAAACTACACACTTGAGTGCAGCGTCGGACTGGCTACCGGAGGAAACTCCAGTAATGCCAGGCCTGGATTCAGGACACACACACACACACACACACCACACAGCGTGCGCACACACACACACCACACAGCGTGCACACACACAGCGTGCACACACACAGCGTGCACACACACTGCGCGCGCACATAGCACAGACACACAGCTGTGAGTACTTTCCTGCGGTGACCTGGCATTCAGAAGGTGAGCCCAGGTCAACGCAGGGGCGCACACACAGCATTGTGAACTCACCTCACCTGAGCCCCGGTGTCCTAGGCGGCTACTGTGCTGGTAGCGTAGCTGCAGCTAATCGCGTCCTCCTGTCAGCTGATCTCCAGTTCTATTGTAACCGTGCGAAGAAGCGAAGGCGCATGCGCCGCCCTCTCGTGCACACGGCTGCACGGTACTGCGGGCTTCAGAAACATGGCGCCGGAGATAAGCGCTATGCGCAGGCGCCAACTCCGATGTCATGTTACTGAAGAGGGAAATTTTAAATACAACCAGAGAGAGGGAGGAACAGGCAGCGAGGGGGGTGGGGGTTTACAAGTGCATAACATACACATTAGGAAAGAGGTGCAAACGTCAATCAAAAAGTGCACGAATTTTCAAACTTTATAAAGTAGGATTTCGCTGCCTAAACACCAGAGCTTGCACCCTGATGGTATGTACACACTTTGCCTGATAATGCCAGTACTGCACTGGCTGCACCTTATAGACGAAAAACCTGATGTTTGGTTCCCTTTAATACAGGACAGCTCCCTGCTGTGACCTGGACGCGCTCCCAGGGAGGTAGATCCGTGCCATGTTTGTAGAGCTCAGAGCATATGCTGCTCCACTTTTCCCCCAGTCAACTGCCGGGATGTGTGAGTACGGGGCTCCGGGCTGCCTCTCCTCCCCCCTCCCCCTGCCGTTACCGTCTCCAGTGACACGCTCTCCTCCCCCCTGCCGGCATGCATGCAGCAGAGCATAGTGTGTGTGTGTGTGTGTGTGTGTATGCAGCAGAGCATTGTGTGTATGCAGCAGAGCATTTTGTGTGGGTGTGTATGCAGCAGAGCATTGTGTGTGTGTGTATGCAGCAGAGCATTGTGTGTGTATGCAGCAGAGCATTGTGTGTGTGTATGCAGCAGAGCATTGTGTGTGTGTATGCAGCAGAGCATTGTGTGTGTGTATGCAGCAGAGCATTGTGTGTGTGTATGCAGCAGAGCATTGTATGTGTGTATGCAGCAGAGCATTGTGTGTGTGTATGCAGCAGAGCATTGTGTGTGTGTATGCAGCAGAGCATTGTGTGTGTGTATGCAGCAGAGCATTGTGTGTGTGTATGCAGCAGAGCATTGTGTGTGTGTATGCAGCAGAGCATTGTGTGTGTGTATGCAGCAGAGCATTGTGTGTGTGTATGCAGCAGAGCATTGTGTGTGTGTATGCAGCAGAGCATTGTGTGTGTGTGTATGCAGCAGAGCATTGTGTGTATGCAGCAGAGCATTGTGTGTGTGTGTATGCAGCAGAGCATTTTGTGTGTATGCCGCAGAGCATTTTGTGTGTATGCCGCAGAGCATTTTGTGTGTGCATGCCGCAGAGCATTGCGTGTACACAGTATATACAGTATACAGTATATACACACACTCATGCTGCTCATTCACACACACAGTATATACACACAGTACACACGGTATATAGTATATACACACTGGCTCAGCCTCCTTCATGCTGCTCGGTCACACACACAGTATATACACACACAGTATTTAGTATATACACGCGCTGGCTCTGCCGCCTTCATACTGCTTGGTCACACACAGTATATACGCACTGTACACGCACACACACTGTGTGCATGCGTGTGGCAAAGCATTGTGTGCGTGTGTGTGGCACAGCATTGTGTGCGTGCGTGCGCGCGCGGCCGAACATTGCGGGTGGGTGTGCATGCGGGGAGCACTATGCAGCTGTCCTTGGTGACACTTTAGACATTTGTGGTCACCAATAGAGTTAAGCGCGGTTCGAGGTTCTCCAGTTCGCGGCTCGAGTGATTTTGGGGGCTGTTCTAGATCGAACTAGAACTCGAGCTTTTTGCTAAAGCTTGATAGTTCTAGATACGTTCGAGAACGGTTCTAGCAGCAAAAAGACAAGCTAATTACTAGCTGGCTTTCCGCTGTAATAGCGTAAGTCACTCTGTGACTCACACTATTATGAAATTTCAGCGTATAGTGTGCGGGAACAGCGCATTCAGATCACTACTGTTTGGATAATGGCGATCGCCATTTTTTTTTTTTCCTTGTCTTCCTTCCCTAAGCGCGCGCGTGTAGTGGGGCGGGCCAGCATGTCAGCCAATCCCAGACACACACAGCTAAGTGGACATTTAGCCAGAGAAGCAACGGCATGTGTGATAGGATGTCCATGTCACATGTCCATGCATTATAAAAACGGACATTTTCCTCCAGCACGCCATTATCTGCCTTCTGCGTCTTGGTGTCAGTCACCGCTGGCGTAGCTCCTGTCTCCGATACTGCTGTGTATGCTCTATACACAGCGCTATACAGAATAGGGATAGAAGTTTCTATTAGTCCTTGTAAGGGCTAATACTGGCAGGGTCAGAGCTATAGGTGACAGTCAGGTCCGTGAAAACAGATTTTAACAGCTACACAAGATGACAGCGTCTGTGTAGCTAAGGTCAGGGATTTCCTCGCTGCATTTCCCCATTAGGAGGGATAGAAAGTAAACTTAGTGGCATCCTAAAAGTGGCTGTTGGACTTCCATTAGTGTCCCACTGGTGCAAATCTATGTGCAGCACCTCTGCATTGCACACTCAAACTCATTGTTACTAAGCCATTATAGTAGCAAACTATGCTGCCAGTTTAAGGGCCGTAGTTGCATTGTCAGGGATAGTTATTGTTGTTTATTCTGCTGTTAATAAAGATAGACCACCTCTGCAATCTACACCACCTCTCAATTTTTACTACCACATTTTAAGTGCACAATCTTGTCGCAATCAAAATGAGTGGAAAAATGACAGATGCTGGTGGAAAGGGGAAGAGGCGTGTTGGAAAAGGAAAAAAATGGTTTGTCCGTGGGGAAGGTGGCAAAGCTCCATTAACATCTGCTGAAGATAGACCATCTTCCAGCCAAAAGTAAGATGTCTACTACTTACCGTGGACAATCCGATGTGCTCCCTTTTTTACGGACACGAACAACTGGAACAAAGGTAGATGATGGCCAAAAAAAGAAAATGCTTGAATGGATCACAAGTGGTCCAACAAGTGCCCTCTTCTCCACCTCAACTACCGCATCCAAAAAACACCAGTCCTCTGAGTTGTCATCCCAATCACACTTGCTTTCTCCCAGCTCTGAAGTCTCCATCCGCCCTGCACAGTATGGTGGAACTGAGATGGCTGAGTCTGCAGAGCTGTTCAGTCACACTATAGCCTGGGAATCAGAGGTCTGCTCCCAAGCTACAGTGAGTACAGACCAGGAAATGGTCTGCAGTGATGCCCAGAACCTTTGTGACTCTGATTCAGGCCGTGAGGACCAAGTTTCTGAGCATAATGTTGACCCTTATTCACAAACTGAAACACCTGTGGTAATAGACAATGAGGAACATACTGATGACGATGAGATGCAGATACCAGATTGGGATGACAACTTAAATATTCGGTCAGGGCAAGAAGAGGCTCGGTCTGAGGGTCAGGAGAGTGCAAACACAACAATTGATGAGGAAGTTCTAGATCCCACCTACTGTCAACCCACAGTCAGGCCCTCGAGGAGGTCAACAGAGACGGTGGAGGAGGATGCAACTGATGACGAAGTTACCTTGCTCCTTCCTGGACAGAGTCGGAGTACTGGTAGCACGTCTACAACTGCATCCTCAGCCACCACTGTCCCTCTGAGCACTAGTCGGGGTGGATCAGCAGGTCGCATGTCCTCTAAGCCTTGCCTAGCCTGGTCCTTTTTTGACATAGCAAAAGATCGCCCAAATTATGTGATCTGTAAAATTTGTCGTGATTCTGTTAGTAGAGGGCAAAACCTCAGCAGTTTGACAACTTCTTCCATGAATCGTCACATGAATAAATATCATATGTCCCAGTGGGAAGCTCACCGTGCTGCAATGTGGCCTAGCGGAGTGAACCATCCACCGCCTGCCCCTTCCAGTGCATCTGCGCGCTCTTCATCTTCTAGGACTGTGGGGACAGCTGTCACACCTGGTTTTCCACGCACAACTTCCACCACTGTAACCGCAACAGGCAGTTTGCTTGGTAGGTCGTCAGTTGGTTTGGAAGGGGAAACACGTGCGTGTGTACAGCTCTCTCAGACATCGATGGCACCAACGTTGGATGAAGGCAACATCATGTCTCCGCCTGCACTTTCCTCACAAACCTGCATTTTTCCAGGGACACCCTACTCAACACAGTCTACACACAGCAGCCAGATCTCTGTCCCTCAGATGTGGACAAATAAAAGGCCATTTCCTGTGACCCATGACAAAGCTAAGAGGTTGACTTTATCCCTCTGTAATCTCTTGGCTACCGAAATGCTGCCTTTCCGCCTGGTGGACACACAGGATTTTAGAGACCTTATGTCTGTCGCTGTGCCCCAGTACCAGATGCCCAGTCGCCACTACTTCTCTAAGAAAGGTGTGCCCGCGCTACACCAGCATGTCGCACACAACATCACCGCTTCCTTGAGAAACTCTGTGTGTGAACGGGTGCATTTCACCATCGATACTTGGACCAGTAAGCATGGACAGGGACGTTACATGTCGCTGACTGGGCACTGGGTAACTATGGTGATAGATGGTGAAGGGTCTGCTGCACAAGTCTTGCCGTCCCCACGACTTGTGTGTCAATCCTCTGTCTGTCCAAGTTCTGCCACTGCTTCTGCCTCCTCCACCTCATCTGGGTCCTCCACCTCCGCCCCAAGCCTGCCTGGTTAGGCCACCAGCGTTCTCACTGCGCAGAAGGAATCACGCACCCCTCATTACTATGCTGGCAGCAGAGCGCAACGGCATCAGGCGGTCTTTAGCTTGACATGTCTTGGAAATAGGAGTCACACAGCGGATGACTTCCGCCATTCAACCACCGCTGCTGAGCGACTTGCATCGCTCCAGAAGTCTTTCGGCCTGCCGGTTCATCGCCTGAAATGCGATGTGGCGACACGCTGGAATTCGACTCTCCACATGTTACAGCAACTGTTGCAGCACCGCCGAGCCCTGGTGCAATACGTCATGACGTATAGCCTGGGCCAACGAGATGCAGAGGTGGGCAGATTACCCTGATGGAGTGGTCTCAGATCAAGGACCTATGCACCCTTCTGCACAGTTTCGACATGGCGACGAATATGTTTAGCGCTGACAATGCCATTATCAGCATGACAATTCCAGTCATTTACATGCTGGAGAACACGGTAAACAGTATTCGAAGTCAGGGGGTGGGACAACAGGAAGGGGAGGAACTACAGGAGGATTCATATGCGCAAGGGACAACAACATCATCAAGGTCCAGACGTTCATCATCACCAACGCGGCAGGCATGGGACCATGGGGGACAGGGATCAACAAGGGCGCATGGTAGCATGCGAAATGTTGAGGAAGGTGCATGAGATCATGAAGAAATGGAGGATGAACTGTCCATGGACATGGAAGACTCAGCGGATGAGAGAGACCTTGGTCAAATTTCAGTTGAAAGAGGTTGGGGGGAGATGTCAGAGGAAGAAAGAACGGTTAGCACCTCTATGCCACAAACACAGCGTGGACTTGGTCCGCATGGCTGCGCAAGACACATGAGTGCCTTTTTGCTGCACTACCTCCAACGAGACCCTCGTATTGGCAAAATTAGAAGTGGTGATGACTACTGGCTTGCCACACTATTAGATCCCCGGTACAAGTCCAAATTTTGGGACATAATTCCAGCCATAGAAAGGGACGCACGTATGCAGGAGTATCAGCAGAAGCTGTTACTCGATCTTAGCTCGGCTTTTCCACCAAACAACCGTGCAGGTGCAGGGAGTGAATCTCCCAGTTGTAACTTGACAAACATGGGACGGTCTCGTCATCTTCAACAGTCTACCCGTACCAGTAGCACCGTATCTGGTGCTGGTAAGAGCAATTTTATTGAATCTTTTCATAATTTTTTTTAGACCCTCCTTTGCAAGGCCACCAGAGACAACAAGTCTGACACATAGTCAACGGCTGGAGAGGATGATACAGGAGTATCTCCAAATGAACATCGATGCCATTACTTTGCAAATGGAGCCTTGCTCATTTTGGGCTTCAAATCTTGAAAAATGGCCAGAGCTCTCCACTTACGCCTTGGAGATTTTGTCGTGTCCAGCTGCCAGCGTTTGTCTCTGAATGTGTCTTCAGTGCTGCTAGGTGTGTGCTGAAAGATAAGCGCACGCGTCTGTCCAGTGACAATGTGGACAGACTAACGTTCATCAAAATGAACAAGTCATGGATCCACAATGAATTTACTACCCCTCTGTCATCCTGGGGAGAGTAAATGCTTGTGTATTTTGAATGTGCTTGATGCAAATCTAGCTGTGAAGTGTACAACTAGGGCACAAGTGCTGCCACTGATGGGGTGTCTGTGTGGCCCAATTTTTGGAAAAAAGGGAGACTCCGCTTGGAGTAACCCTTGCTTACATTGTTTTTAAAAATGATCCAAGATGAACAGAGCTGGGATCAGGAAAGACTTTGCTACCTACCCCGGTGTCATCCTGGGGACGGTTAAGTATGGCGTATTTTTGAATGTGCTTGATGCAAATCTAGCTGTGAAGTGTACAACTGGGGCACAAGTGCTGCCACTGAAGGGGTGGGTGTGTGTGGGGCCCAATTTTTGGAAAAAAGGGAGACTCCGCTTGGAGTCACCTTGCGGTGTTTTACATGATTTTAGACGGCCGTGCCATGCCTATATCTGTGTCTCCTCTTTTTCCTTGTCCAGCTCTTTTGTTTTTGCATGAGTATATGTCCTTGTCACTTTCCCATGTGTTTGTGTTGTGTTGTGAGTTGTTTGTCACCTTTTGGACACCTTTGAGGGTGTTTTCTAGGTTTTTTTATGTGTTTGTGATTGCCTGCCATTGTTTCCTATGCGGTTCGAGTTCGGTTCGTCGAACTCGAACGAGACGTCCGTTGGGCGAACCGAACTCGAGCCGAACCGCGACCGGTTCGCTCATCTCTAGTCACCAAC
This sequence comes from Anomaloglossus baeobatrachus, assembly GCF_048569485.1. Lineage (NCBI taxonomy): Eukaryota > Metazoa > Chordata > Amphibia > Anura > Aromobatidae > Anomaloglossus > Anomaloglossus baeobatrachus. Next base: position 342,380,963 of record NC_134358.1, read on the forward strand.
AAAATGGCTCCGCACTGTGATCTTAAATTTCATCTTCCCTTATCCTGTTGGAAACACCCAGATTGGGAGGGGGAGGTGACATCACACAGAAGAGATCAGATTCTGACCACTTTTACTGCAGCTGTAATGCGAGATATTTCTACAGTACTTCTACAGTCGGATTTCAGCAGCTGCTCCCCCTAGTGTTTAAGAGTGGAAAATATCAAACTTTTTTTTTAATTTTTTTTTTATATTTTGCTGAATTAAAAACAAATAATATTTAAACATTCAGGCCCTGTGCGCAGGGTCTGAAAGATTACCGCAGACGCGGTAAAAAACCGCGGCAAACCGCACCTGAAAACCGCATGCGGTTTTCTGCAGATTTTCCGCGGTATTGTTTGCTGTATTGCCGCGGTTTTGCCGCGTGCTGGTTGGTTCATGTGTTTTATTGCATTCAATGCAATAAAGCACATTGGAAAAAAAAAAATTAAAATCATTTCCTTCTGAGATAGATAGTAGATAGATAGATAAATAGACAGAAGAATAGATAGAGGGATAGACAGAGGACAGATCGCTGCATTTCTCCCGAGCGGTAATGTGAGTTCACATTACCGGCCGTGGAAAATGCCCTGTGGTTACCTCTGCTGTCTCGCTGCGAGGCTGCATTCAGCGCTGTGTCAGTGTCAGTCGCGGCTGTATGCAAGCATCGCAGGACGTGGATTACGCCAGAGCTGTGTTTCGGGGGGGGGGGGGGTGTTAATAAAATGGTGAAAGAGCAGGCTTATTTGTGTTTTATTTAAAATATTTAAGGATTTTTCGGGGTGTGTTTTTTCACTTACGGGTTGATCATGTCATCTGTCACACAGACATGATCAAGCCTGGACTTAGTGGTGGCGATCCGCCCCCATTAACTCCTTATTACCCTGTCTGCCACCGCATCACGGCAACAGGAAGAGGTGGGGACACGCCGGTACTGCCGCATAATGCATGTGACAGTCCCGGGGCAGCTGTGGGCTGATATTCTCGGCTGCGGGAGGGAGGGGGACATTAACCCTGCCCCCCGTCCTCCCCAGCCTGAGAATACCGGGCCGCCGCTGTGTGCTTACCTCGGCTGGACGGTAAAAATACGGCGGGGCCCACGTGTTTTTTTTTTTTTTTTTTTCTATGTTTCCGTTTGCTTTCTATGTGTATTCTATGTGTGTGTGTGTGTGTGTGAGTGCGATCTGTGTCTGTGATGTGTGTGTTTACTCTCTGCTCCGCTTCCTCTTCCTGTCATAATGACATCACTTCCCTGCAAAACGCAGGCAGCGATGTAAATTACCGCAGGTAAACCGTGAAATACCGGAGGGAATAACGCAGGAAAACGCAATGAACCGCACAGAATGTGCTGCCTTCGTTATTCCCTGCGGGATTTCACGATTACATTGCAGTCAATGGAGTGAAATCCCGCAGCGACGTGCGGAAAAGAAGTGACATGCAATTGTGTTTGCTGCGAGAATCCCGCAGCAAAACATGCAGCTGTCAAAATCTGCATAGTGTGCACAGCATTTTTTTTTTTCCCCAAAGGTTTTGCTGGTGAATCACTGGAGAGATGTTATGAACATTTTCTGCAGTGAAACATGCAGCAAAACCGCAGGAAATCCACGGCAAAAACCGGAAAATGCGCACAGGGCCTAAAACATTGTTTACATTTTTTCATTTATTACATTTTGTTGGGGTTTTTTTTGGACGACACCTTCCCTTTTAAGAGTACTTGGGAATCATCGGCCGGAGCACTCAGACTAGCAATTGCAGCTACCTGTACGGCCTGGTCTCTGGAGGTTTGGATTGATCAGCTGGAGGAAGGATCTCCTAGGCAATCCATTATTTCATCCCTTCCTTTGTTACGGGGAGCAGCAGTATTCTTGGCAGATGCTTCTGCAGACTCTGCTAGGCTGGCGGCTAAGTCAGCAGCATTATCTAATGCTTCGAGGCGAGCGATCTGGCTCAAATGTTTCCCAAGGGATTTTCAGACTCGATCTAAACTCTGTACAATCTCGTGCCAGGGAGAGTATCTGTTTGGATCGGTTTTGGATGACATTTTAGAAAAAGCAGGAGGTAAAAAAGGTTTTCTTTGCATACCCTTTCGGTCTTTTAATAGGTCCTTTCGGAGGAATAAATTTGACAGAGGGGCTTCAAACAGGGACCAGAGCAACTGGTCTGACACGAGAAGAAAACAGTCCAAAAGATTTATGTTTAAGGGTTCCTCTAAGGAAGGCAAAAGATCCCCTAAGTGACTCGTCCGCCTAGGTCAGGGGGAGGCTCTCTTGTTTTCCTTCCGTCCTGGGACAGGATCGCCTCCAATAGATGGATCCTAGACCTTATAACATCTGGTCTCAAGCTTCAGTCTCAGATGTTGCCTCCCCGGTGCTATGTGATAACACCTCCAAGATCCACCCCAAGGGGAACAGCTGGCCTTGGAGAAGGGGGCCCAGGCTCTGGTTCAAAACGGGGCTCTGCTAGAAGTCCCAGCCTAGGAGAAGGGTGCGGGCTTTTATTAAACTTTTTTTTTTGGTCCAAAAGCCTGTCGGCATTGTCTGTACAATTATCAACTTGAAGGCCCTCAACATATACTTAACCATAGAAGGCTTCAAGATGGAGTCAATGAAATCCACAGTGAAACATCTATTTCCAAACTGCCACATGGTGCTGATGGATTTGAAGGACGCATATTATCATGTTCCCATCCATGCCGATTTCCAGAGATTCCTCAGAGTAGCCCTGTGTGTGGAGGGAAAAATACACTCAAATTACTTACCGGTAATGTGTTTTTTTGGAACCCGTGACATCACCCCTCGAAAGAGGGATCCGCCCTCAAGGACCGGAAACCTACAGGATAAAAATGGGCGGTTCCTCTCCCCGCATTAGTTGGATTACAGAGCATGAAAGGAACTCCAGGAAACAAAATATCGTTAATGCCTTATTAAACACCATAACCACTAAGGAGGATAACACTAAGTGTAACGGGAGAAACAAAAAGGTGACGAACCCTCAACAATGGGAGAGCATATCCGGGTGCTGTCATGGGTTCCGAAACAACACATTACCGTTAAGTAATTTGTGTGTTTTTCTGTCACCCACGACAGTACCCCATGAGAGATTTACAGAAAAATATTAATTAGGGTGGGATAACCGCCTGCAGTACCCGGCTCACAAAGGTGAGATCCAGCCGAAAGTGCTGATAGAAGGTAGAGGGTGATGACCAGGTTGCTACCTTACATATGTTCTCGATGGAGACATCTGAACGTTCCGCCCAGGAAGATGCCATGGCCCTTGTGGAATGAACTTTTATCTCCGCAGGAAGCTTTCTACCGTTAGCTACATAGGCTAGGCTAATTGCGTCCCTGATCCATCTGGCTAAAGATGATTTTGAGGCTCTGAACCCCCTACGCTGGCCCTGGTAGGCTACAAATAGTGATTTTTCGTTCTTCCAGTCCTTAGTTACTGATAAGTATTGCAGTAAGCATCTTCATACATCCAAAGTGTGTAGATTCCTTTCGTTATCATTGCTAGGATCTCTACACAAAGTAGGGAGCACAATTTCTTGGGACCTATGGAATTTAGAGACTACTTTTGGAAGGTAGGAGGGATCAGGCTTCATAATCACTATGTCATCCAGAATTGTGGTGAATGGGGGGTCCATAGATAGTGCTTGAATGCCTCCAATTCATCTAGCTGAGGTCAAGGCCACTAGGAGGCACAACTTCAATGAAAGGAATATGATTGAAATTTCAGTAAGTGGCTCGAAAAGGGGTTCCATCAATGCTCGCAGTACCAAATTAAGATCCCAAGGAGCTTACCTAGGGGAACGTACACGTTTAAACCTAACACGCGCCTTAAGAAAACGGGAAACCCAACGAATCTGTGCCAGATAGCAACTGAAGAGTGCCCCCAGGTCAGAGACCTGCACCTTTTAATGTGTTGACTGTGAGTCCGATATCTAACACCTTCTATGGGAGGTCCAACATCTGGGCAATGGGTACCTCCCCCAGTGGATTAGCCCCATAACGTCTAAAATCTTACTCTAGGTACCGGATGTGGATGGTGATTGGCTTCCTACTGGCAAGCAGGGTGGAAACTACTCCAGCTGAAAAGCCTCTTTGTTCCAGCATTCTCCGCTCAAGTTCCATGCCGTGAGGTGCAGACTGCGAGCCGTTGGGTGGAGGCATGGTCCCTAAAACAGCAGGTCTGGGCTCTTTGGAAGGACCCACGGATCCGACGGTGACATCTGCTGGAGCCAAAAGAACCAAAGCCTCTTGGGCCAGAAGGGGGCTATTAGGATGACTCTCTCCCTGTCCGTTTTTATTTTCCGCAGAGTCAGAGGAATGAGGAGCAGAGGTGTAAATGCGTAGGCCAATCGGAAGTTCCATGTTATGGAAAGAGCGTCTACCGCATGAGGTTGTTCGCGTGGATTTCGGAGCAGAAATGAGGGAGTTTTCGATTTGCCCGTATGGCAAAGAGGTAGATATTTGGATGACCCCTTAAATAGACTATTTGAGCAAAAATAGAATCTTTTAAAATCCACTCTCCCTGACGTAACCTGACCCTACTGAGAAAATCCGCCGTAAGATTGTCCTGTCAGTGGATGTGGAGAGCGGACAACGAGGTGATATTTACCTCCGCCCACTGGAGAATGCGTGATGCTGTGGCCATCAGGGTCTTCGAGTGCGTCCCCCCCTGATGATTTAAATAGGCCACCGTGTCTTGTTTGTCTGACAAGATTCTGACCGGATGAACCTTCAAGGATGGCTGGAGTTCTAATAAGGCTTTCTCTATTGCTAGGAGTTCCTTGGTATTGGAAGAAAGGCTCTCCTCTGATGTTAGCCAACTGCCCTGCACCAGAAATCCATTTAAATGAGCTCCCCATCCGTACGGGCTGGTATCTGTGGTGACAATCCTTGTTGGAGATACCGACCAAGAAACACCCTTTGCGAAGGTGGAGTCTTATCATAGTATCATAGTATCTTAGTTTTTAAGGTTGAAGGGAGACTCTAAGTCCATCTAGTTCAACCCGTAGCCTAACATGTTGATCCAGAGGAAGGCAAAAAAAACCCCAATGTGGCAAACAAGTTCCAATGGGGAAAAAATTTCCTTCCTGACTCCACATCCGGCAATCAGACTAGTTCCCTGGATCAATACCCTGTCATAAAATCTAATATACATAACTGGTAATATTAAATTTTTCAAGAAAGGCATCCAGGCTCTGCTTAAATGTTAGTAGTGAATCACTCATTACAACATCATGCGGCAGAGAGTTCCATAGTCTCACTGCTCGTACACTAAAGAATCCTCGTCTGTGATTATGATTAAACCTTCTTTCCTCAAGACGTAGCGGGTGCCCCCGTGTTCCAGTCGCAGGCCTAGGTGTAAAAAGATCTTTGGAAAGGTCTCTGTACTGTCCCCTCATATATTTATACATTGTGATTAGATCCCCCCTAAGCCTTCGTTTTTCCAGACTAAATAACCCCAAGTTTAATAACCTGTCTTGGTATTGCAGCCCACCCATTCCTCTAATAATCTTGGTCGCTCTTCTCTGCACCCTCTCCAGTTCAGCTATGTCCTTCTTATATATCGGGGACCAGAATTGTACACAGTATTCTAAGTGCGGTCGCACTAGTGACTTGTACAGAGGTAGAACTATATTTTTTTCATGAACACTTATACCTCTTTTAATACATCCCATTATTTTATTAGCCCTGGCAGCAGCTGCCTGACACTGTCCACTAAGGTGAAGTTTACCATCCACCCATATACCCAAGTCTCTTTCTGTGTCTGTTTTACCCAGTGTTCTACAATTAAGTACATAATCATAAATGTTATTTCCTCTACCCAAGTGCATGACCTTACATTTATCTACATTAAACTTCAATTGCCACTTCTCAGCCCAATCCTCCAATTTACATAAGTCTCCCTGTAATATAAAATTATCCTCCTCTGTATTGATTACCCTGCAGAGTTTAGTATCATCTGCAAATATTGAAATTCTACTCCGCATGCCCCCAACAAGGTCATTTATAAATATGTTGAAAAGAAGCGGGCCCAATACTGACCCCTGTGGTACCCCACTATGAACTGAGACCCAGTCCGAGTACGTACCATTAATAACCACCCTTTGTTTCTTATCACTGAGCCAGTTTTTAACCCAGTTACACATATTTTCCCCTATCCCCATTATTCTCATTTTATGTACCAACCTTTTGTGTGGCACTGTATCAAAAGCTTTTGAAAAGTCCATATACACAACATCCACTGCATTTCCCTGGTCCAGGCTTGAACTTACCTCTTCATAGAAGCTGATCAAATTAGTTTGACAGGATCGATCCCTCATAAACCCATGTTGATACTCTGTCATAAGGTTATTTTTCTTGAGATACTCCAGTATAGCATCTCTCAAGAAACCCTCAAGGATTTTACCAACCGTAGAGGTTAAACTTACCGGCCTATAATTTCCCGGCTCAGTTTTTGTCCCCTTTTTGAATATTGGCACCACATTTGCTATGCGCCAGTCCTGCGGTACCGACCCTGTTATTAAGGAATCTGAGAAGATTAAAAATAATGGTCTATCTATCACAGAACTCAATTCCTGTAGTACTCTGGGGTGTATGCCATCCGGGCCCGGAGATTTGTCAACCTTAGTGATTTCGAGGCGGCGGCGTACTTCCTGCTGGGTTAAGCAGGTAATATTCAAGGGTGAATTTATGGTATCACTGGTCATGTCATCTGCCATGGCATTTTCTTGTATAAAAACCGTAGAAAAAAAGTCATTCAGCAGTCTTGTACCCACCAATGAAGGGAAGCTTTAGTTGAGTGTCCAAGGAAAATGAGTTTGCCCAGTGCCTGCCTAGAGACTCTTGGAGAGCCAATATGTTCCATTTGAGGACCCTCGTGTAAGCCTGAGGCCATGGAACTGCCGGAATGCATGACGTTAACAGACCAAGAAGAGACATGGCCTGCCGTAAGGACATGGAGGGGCACCGCATGGCGTTCCCCACCCGACTCTGCACCTTCAGGACTTTGTCGTGAGGAAGGTGGCATTCAAGGAGCCCTGTAATCTAGAATAGGCTTAGAAAAATTTGTGTTGTAGCCGGGTTAGGCGAGACTTGTCGAGATTGAGAAGCCAACCTAGCTCTTGAAGTTTGGACATGACCAGATGTAATTGTCTGGAGCAATGAGTAGCTGAGTGGCCTATAATGAGGAAGTTGTCCAGGTATGGCACAAGTAACACTTTCTTTTCCCGAAGATGAGCGAACACTTCCAATATGAGTTTTGTTAAAACCCCTGGTGCAGTGGCGATCCCGAAGAGTAAAGCCTTGACCTGGAAGTGGCGGAGGTGTCAGTGCGTCTGAAGAGCCACTCTCAGGAATTGCTGGAACCGAGGTGAAATTGGAACATGGTAGTACGTATCCTTGAGATCGAGGACTGCTGTCTTTACTGACTCCATTTTGAAGGTGGAGATCCGTAGATGTTTGTTCAACCCCTTTAGGCTGATTATTGTGCGGAAGAACTGTCTGGTTTTCAGATAAGGAAGAGGGGGAAGTAATAACAGTTGCCTTCCTCTTGCAGTGGTACCTGGACTAATACTGATTTGTTGAGAAGATTCTAATTCCAGGGCAGTTTGTTCTGATAAAGAAGTTTGTAGGGAGGTGGGGAGGTATCAATGGGGAGGGGAACCAAAAAAAGAGAACCTTTGACTATGTCTAACTATGTCCAAACCCATCTATTTGAGGAAATACGTTCCCAGGTTGAGAGAGTGTGATAGTCTTCCTCCTACCTGGGAAGGTGGGAAATTAGGAGGATTTCTTATTCTAAGAGGGTGTATTAAACATAAATCCTCTTTTGTTTTTAGTGCGGTCCTGACAATCCGACCGACTTGTTAAGGCACCTTTCCGACTATATCTTCGCCTCCTGTTGAAGGTGTTCCTATGAAAGGAAAAAGACAAAGCAGGGAAGCGCTTATTTTTGTCAGTAGCTTTTTCCAAAATGTCATCCAAGGTGGGACGAAAGAGGAAGTCACATGTACAGGGTAGGAGACATAATCTTGACTTTGTCTATAGATCTCCTGGCCAACATTTAAACCATAAAGCCCGCGGGCTGCGTTGGATTGGGCTCAAGATCTGGCTGCAAGCACCATGGAGTCTGCCGATGGGCCCGCTAGAAAAGCTGCTGCTCCTTGGATTAGAGGAAGGGACGCCCGGGTGTCCTCTCTAGAACAGCCAGTCTTTAATTGTTGTTCCAAGTGATCTAGCCAGACCATCAGTGACCTGGCTGTACAAGTAGCCGCGATGGCTGGTTTTAGACCATCTGCTGACGCCTCCCATGCCTTTTTTAAGAAAAAATCTGCTTTTTTGTCTAATGGGTCTTTGAGGGAACCCAGGTCTTCAAAAAGAAATGCAAATTTCCTTGGACACTGCAACATCCAACTTAGGAGCTTTCTCCCAAGACGAACAGGCTTCATCATCAAAAGGATGTTTGCGTTTAAAAGCAGACATGGTAGTATTTTTCCTATCCGGTCTCTTCCACTCTCTGGTAATTAAGCTTTTAACATTCTTATTCAGGGGAAGGAGTGACTCTTCTTTTGTCCTAACCCCCCAAACATAATATCCTGCATAGAGCGCTGAGGCTTCTCTTCTATGAGACCCATTGTGGACCTAACTGCTTTAAGTAAGCTTCCCATATCTTCCACAGAGAAGCAGTAACGACTACCCGTATCTGAAGTAGAGGAGTCCGAGGAAGTATGAGAGAGCCCACCCTCGTCAATTGAAGCGTCTGAGAGGTCAGAGGCGGGGGGTGAGTCATGTTGCAACTTGACATAGGCTCTTTCTTTTTTTTTTTTTTTTTTTTTTAGTTTTGAGAGACTGCAGGGAGCTCTGGACTTCAGCTTCAATGATGGACCGAAGGTCAGATGCAGAATCCGGCATCTCTTCATAGACGGTTTGCTGAATACAGGAATGGCACAACCGTTTGCTGTAGGAATCCGGCAAAGGGTTGTCGCATAAGGAGCATACCTTGTTTTAATTTTTCTGATCGTTTCCCGGACCTCTGTCGAGTCTAAGACAAGAAAGAAAACCGGAAAACAACATTAAAAAAAAACTGAGCATTTACATATATCACTCACAATCAGATAAACGGAGAGGGTACTGGCTCAGACGAAGGCTTGTCGATGGACGAGCCCTTCTTGAGGGCATCAGGACGAACGGCTGCTGCTTTTATGCTTCTTTGGGACTACCAGGAACTCCAGCAAATCAGCTTCAGTGGAATCCATCACTGTGGAGGGGTCCAGCTGGAGCATCCCTTCTGGGCCTCACCGAGTTTAAAAAGGCAGGAGAGCTCAACAACTCCCCCTCCAGACGCCTGCAGACCACACCTCCTCATATCGGTGATGCCCTCCTCCGGCGCAATCCATGAACAGAGGGGGCCTCCTGACCCCCCCCCTTACATGTGCAGCCCGGACATAATATGGCTGCCAAATACTGCCCCTCAGGCTGGCCACAGTAATGCCTGCAGGGACTTACCATGCACAGGCCCCCCGCGCATGCGCCCTGCGACTGCCAAGTGGTCGCCCTGCAGGCAGCGCGCTCAGCGTCAGTACCCGTCCGATGATGCGTCCCGCGCATGCGCAGCCCCAGGAGACATGGCGGCCTCCACCCCAAGATGGCGGCCCCCATGGACGCGCGCGTCGCCCGGCACCAAGACACACTGGAAATGATGCGTCCTGGGCAAGTGCAGCCCCAGCCCCACGCCGACAGTCCAGAGACTGTCAGCAAAGAGACGCCGCTCACAGAGGACCCACTGGTCATGCTGCAGCGCTTCCAGCCACGCAGCCTCCAAAGGTGGCATCAGCCACCCGATGCATGCTGAACCAGGTAGGTAAAACAAAAGAGAAAACATAAAAAAAACCGACAGAACCGCCGTCCTGAGGGTCTCCCGTCAATGAAAGGAAAGCAGCTGATGCGGAGAGAGGAAACACCCATTTTTATACTGTAGGTTTCCTGTTTTTGAGGGCGGATCCCTCTCTCGTGGGGTGCTGTCATGGGTTACAGGAAAAAAAAGCATTTTCAGTATGCAGCCCTCCCATTCGGTCTCGCCATAGCACTAAGAAATTTAACAAAAATAATAGCGGAGGTTTCAGCTTATCTAAGACAGAAAGCAGTTCTCTTTATCCCATACCTGGACGACTTTTTGATTGTTGGTTCATCTGCTCCTCACTGGCACCAACTTCTGCAGGAAGTCTGTATCTCTCTGACGACTCTAGGGTGGATCATCAACTGGAAAAAATCAAGGTTGGTCTCAGCCAAAATCCAGCTTTTCCTGGGTCCCATTTTGGATTCAGGAATTCAGGAAACTCGCCTTCCCCTGTCCAAAGTAAAGGATCACCAGGTCCAGGTGGTGCGGGCAGTCAAAACTCCACGGATGGCACTCAGAAATGCAATATCCCTCCTGGGATTCATTACATCCACCATTCTGGCAGTACTTTGGGCTAAGGCACATGTCCGAGCACTTCAGTCAGACATTCTAGTGAATCAGTTAAGCAAAGGGGGACCTCTGGACACTCTCATTATACTCTAACCCCAGACGATCAGCTCCCTACAATGGTGGTTAATCCCAGAGAATTTACAAAGAGGCACCTGCCTTGGACATACCGAATCTCCAGAGTCATTTCCACCGACACCAGTCAACAAGGTTAGGGAGCTCATTGTCAAGTTAAACTAATTCAGGGACTGTGGTCTGGAAGAGAGTCGCGCTTCCTCAAACACAAAAGAATTACTGGTGGTAGAAAAAGCACTTTGCCAGTTCCTGCACACCCTGGCTGGTCATCACGTAAGAGTCTTCTTGGACAACCAAGCTACAGTGGAGTACCTCCATTACCAAGGGGGAACACTGTCCAGATCTCTCATGGAGATAACCAGCAGACTCTTCGAAATAGCCGAGAGCTCCCTTCTGTCACTGTCTGCATTAGATATCAGCCGGAAGAAGAATTGTATGGTGGAATTTCTCAGCTGCAGCAGGCTGCGCCAGGGGGAGTGGGTCTTAAATCAGTCAGTTTTTTTTGCAGATAACAGAAATGTGGGGCATGCCAGTAATAAACCTTTTTACGACCCACCAGAACAGGAAAGTTCCCCAGTTCTGTTCCCTGAATCCAAGGGAGCTGCCTCATGTGGTGGATGCACTACTGGTCAGATTGGACTTCAAGCCTTGAATATGCTTTTCCTCCGAATGCCCTTATCCCAGTAGTTATGAAAACAATTCAGGAGGACAGGGCGACTGTAATCCTATTTAGCCCCCTTTTAGCCAAAAAGGCCTTGTTTTTTTGGATGAGGAGGATGTTGATCTCCAGACTATGGGTTCTCCCAGAACACTCGGAAATTCTCACTTAATGCCCGGCTCTTCATCCCCGCACAGGCAGGTTACATCTGACAGCTTGGCTGTTACAAGGTCGCTTTTAGCCAATAGAGGATTCTCCCCGAGTCTGGTAGCCACTCTCATGCAATGTAGAAAACCAATTACAACCAGAATCTATGGCAGAACTTAGAGAAAGTTTCTGTCATCCTCAGGGGCAAGTCCCCCTCCCATTTCAGACATGCTGGAGTTCCTTCAGAAGGGGTTAGAACAGGGCCTTTCTGTTAGCATGCTGAAGGTCCAGGTATCGGCATTACCTGCCTTATTTAATTGGGATCTGGCAGAAGATCGTTGAATTTCACGGTTTATCAGGGACTACTCTAAAGCCAATCCTAAGCGTAATCTGTCCTTGCCACCTTGGAACCTTAATATAGTCCTGTCAGTCTTAACTGAGGCCCCGTTTTGAACTTTTAAAATCCATCTCCCTTAGACATATAAAAGTTGTGTTTCTGATGGCCTTAACTTCGACCCATAGTCAGAGATATCCAGGCCCTGTCCACCGATCCTCCTTTTATGCAGTTTTTCGACGACAGGGTGGTCCTCCGGCCTGACCCTGCTTACCTTCCAAAGGTGGTTTCCACTTTCCATAAAACTCAGGTGATTGTCCTCCCGTCCTTCTATGATCCTCCAAAGGATCAGGAGGAAGAGAAATGGCACTGCCTGGATGTTAGACGTGGCCTTCTACGCTACCTCTCTGTGACTAGCGCTTTGAGAAGGGACAATTCCCTATTATTCCTCTTTCAGGGTCATCGGAAAGGGATCAAGGCTTCCAGGTCCACTTTTGCTTGGTGGATAAGGGATGCTATTTCAGTTAAATCCACTTATATCCTCAAACCAAGAATATATGATGCCAAACTTCCTTAAAAATACTTTATTTATTTAACAAAAAATAAAAACACGGGGGCGTGGCTAACTATGGTGGTGTGAGGCCGCACGTCTTGGAGCTCCTGCTGCACCACTATCAGTATCCCGGCTTACCATAACCCAACATGGGCAAATCCACTAGAAAATCCAGGACCCGGGCCTCCTCACAACTCCCGACCACTAAGGGGGATGTAGCGCTGCTCCTCACCCGGACTGGGACCCCCCACCGCGAGACCCGTGCCCCACCACCGACGGAGCTGTGAATGGACTCCCCACGAGACTGGAGTATAGGTGAGCCCGCAGTCCCTGGGCCCGTTAACCAGTCCACCCTGCAGCCCCCAGCAGCCCCAGCACAACTAACCTCCTCAGACAACGGGTCCCCCCGGAGACAGGGCGCACGCCGGGAGGAGGGGAGAGGCAGCGCGAGGCAGGATGGCGGCTCTCCACGTGGAGACGCGGGCGGGAACATGGTGGAGCCCGCGAGCGTACAGGACTTTGGAGAGAGGAGGGGAAATCCCCATATGCCGCCGGACACCTCGGACGAGCTGAGCGGCAGGGAAAACAGAGCACGGCAGCTCCAGAGGAGGTGAGACAAGAAGGGAGGGGGGACAGCTGCGCTGCCATCAGACATGCTGCTGGAGATGGTGGAGCAGCTCAAACCCCCCCCCAGGCCATAAATCTTAATTGAGGAAGATGGGGGAGAGGAAGTCTGGGAATGGAGATGCCTCCTCGACCTCAGACTCTCCTCCTGTGCTGTATACACAAGGGAAGGAATGGCAGGCAGGGGGGGGGACCTGGGGAGGGATCGCTATCCCCTTGCACCCCGTGCTCACCCTCAAAATACTAACACAGAGCCAACACACCCCCACTATGGGCACTGTGGTAACAGAGATGACCCCACAAGAGCACGGGGAGAAGGGGCTATGGACAGACTTCCCCCCCCCCCACCCACTCTCAAATGAGTCATCAGCTCGGTGGTCGGCAGGATCATCATGGCTTTCAGCCTCCCCCAGGGACGACGGGGGGCCAGGGTTCGAGTCACAGGCACTTTCTTCTCGGCAAGGGCCTCAAATAACTATAACGACCTCAGACCACAATGGAGGCTCCATTCGTCCCCCAGTAATCGTGAACACCGACCCCCTGGGTACAAGAAGCTGACTAACTATACGCCCCTAGAGGAGAACAGGCCGGTTACCCTAGCAGACTTGCGTTCATTATTAGACTCCTTGCCTACCAAACAGGACATAACTATCTTAACATCTAAGATTGTTGCTGAATGTAAACAAGAGTTCATCAAATTTCGCTCTGAGCTAACAGACCTATCATCACAAGTGGACTCCTTAACTCAGTCCCGTGACTCCTCCTCGAAGACTATACAGGTGCTGACGGATACGGTTCAACGCCACTCCTCCCAAATACAAAATCTTCAATCTACTCTAGACGATCTAGAAAATAGAAACAGGAGGAACAATTTACGAATTAGAGGCCTCCCCGAATCCATCTCCACGGCAGATATCCCAGCCACATTGACTTCCATATTCAGCGGGTTAGTACGTCGCCCCCCAGGCACTTTTATTGAATTAGACAGAGCCCACAGAGCCCTACGGCCTCCAGATCCGAATAACCCCCAACCAAGGGACATAATCTGTCGGATTCACTTCTTTCAGCTTAAGGAAATAATCCTACAGGCAGCCCGCCAGAAACAAACACTCTCCTACCAAGGCAAGCCTATTCGCATCATGCCAGACTTATCTAGATACACATTGGCCCAAAGAGCAGCCCTTAAATCTCTGCTTGCCCTTCTACAGGACAAATTGATCTCCTTCAGATGGGGGTTCCCCTTCTCTTTATCAGTGAGGAAAGGGCCCCGGACCTTCACGATTCGAACACCCGGAGACTTGCAGGGATTTCTGGCCGGATTGGGCCTAGCCAACATCACTCTACCTGAATGGGTGGCACTTATGGAGAATGGCATGACCCTGGCTGGGAGACCCCAGGGACGCTCAGACTACCCTCCTTCAGGACTCCCCCCTAGAGAAAAATCAAAGGGAGGAGACAAAAGAGATCCGATCGTGGACCGCCGCATTACGACCTGATGACCCGACCCGACCTATAGAAGAGACGGCAATAGTGCCTCAGAACTGTGCCCAATGTACTTTCGTCCGCCTGTGCAGAATTGAGGGGAGGCATGAATGGGAGGGGTTGGGGGGAGATGTAATAGAACTCGAAGGGCAGTGGTCTGGATGAATACGGTCACAACGCCTCCTAATGCCCATAGATAGCTTGCTATATTATGCAGCCGGTGGATATGCAGTTATACTAAGTTAGAATGTTAAATTAAATGTGGTGTTTTGCAGGCTCCTGTGCCACCTTGTCACTGCTGGACTAGACTTCGCCCCACATAGGTTGGGAGCTACTGTCTTGCCTTTCAGGGTCGCACAAGCTCCTGTACTACGTTTGTATCTAAATAGTCGTTTTTTTCTTTCCGACTAAGAGGCTTTACCTCTGACCTCTGTTGTTTTCTGAAGTTTTACTCTTATGTTTTTCGCTCTTCGCACTAAGTGTTCAATTTTCACCTCGCCCTTGGCATTGCACAAAACTCCCCAATCATCAGGATCAGCCTGCTCCTAGACCGGAATGACGGAATTGAGAATTGCCTTCTTCAACGCCAAAGGCCTAAACACACCGGAAAAACGGGCGCAAATCCTGCAACATTTCCACAAGCAAAAGGTACAGATAATCTGTCTACAGGAAACGCATTTTAAAGAGAACCATACTCCAAACATCAAACATAAACACTACACCAGTTGGCACTTTGCCAATAACCCTAGTAACAAATCTAAAGGAGTGGCCATCGCTATCCACAAATCCCTCCCACACCAACTGATCAGCTGTACGATTGATAGGGAAGCCAGATAC
Organism: Anomaloglossus baeobatrachus; assembly: GCF_048569485.1. Taxonomy (NCBI): domain Eukaryota; kingdom Metazoa; phylum Chordata; class Amphibia; order Anura; family Aromobatidae; genus Anomaloglossus; species Anomaloglossus baeobatrachus. Next base: position 342,396,161 of record NC_134358.1, read on the forward strand.
ATCATTCTTACTTTAAAAATCGAAGGCCACACATTAACCCTACTAAATGTCTATGCTCCAAACCAAGACCAAGTTAGCTTCATTTCAAACCTAGCTGACATCTCCTCCCTTTTGATTCAGGGGACAGCCATCCTATGTGCTGATCTTAACCTTACTTTAGACCCGGTCCTAGACAATTCTAAGAAAAAAATCACACCTATCCTACAAAGCCATTAAACAGATCAAGAAAACTCTCCTCGGGTTACAGTTATGTGACGCTTGGAGACTACAACATCCTGAGGTTAGGGACTACACATTCTATTCCATACCACACGACTCCTACAGTAGGATAGACTATATCCTGATCCAACACTCAGCCCTCCCTTGGGTATCTTCTACAACAATCGGTAACATACTGTGGTCTGACCACGCCCCAATCTACTGCTCACTAGTAATTCCTTCCCGCTCTAACACAATACACCCTTGGCGCCTGAATGAGAGCCTGCTTGCAGACCCGGTGTGTTTATCAGACATTCAGGCATCCATAGGACACTTTCTCTCAGACCACACCGCTGACACAACGGCCCCTATTTTTCAATGGGAGGCTCTCAAATGTGTACTGAGAGGGATACTAATAAAGCACGGCTCGCGTTTAAAAAAAGCCAAAGCTCAAGCCCTGAGTGCCGCCCTTCAAAAGTCACCAAACTAGAGCTAGCCCACAAAATTGCGCTCTCGACAGAGACATTGAGGAATCTTCTTAAAGCACGACAGGAAGTAAAACAATTACTAGACAACTCCTATAAACGATACCTCCAAATTGGTCGCAGCCATTTTTATGAATTTGGTAATAAACCTGGGAAGATGCTCGCTAAGGCCTTACGCTCACAATTCACCCAAAATTTTATCCCTTGTATTAAAGGACCCAAAGATTCCATGGTCCACACAACGGCGGAGATTTCGGAAATTTTCCGCTCATACTACTCAAATTTATATAATCTCCCGTGCCCGGCAAATGCCCCTCACCCTGTTTCCTCCCGTTCTAGCATCCCGAATCCAGGAGTGATAGCCGAATTAGATACTCCCTTTAACCATACGGAATTATTGGATGTAATAAAAAACCTACCAAGTAACAAAAGCCCGGGCCCAGATGGATTCACAGGAAAATTTTATAAAATATTAGCAGACCTCTTATCCCCTTTGATGTTGGTAGCCTTCAACTCGATCTCTGAGTCCTGCCCTTTCCCTGTCCAATCCACGGCCGCGTATGTCACAGTGATTCCTAAACCGGGAAAAGACCCGCATGTCTGCAAAAGTTACCGCCCAATTTCCCTTCTGAATACTGATCTAAAAATCTTCGCAAAATTAATGGCAAATAGGTTGAGCCCCCTGCTCCCCTCGCTGGTGCACCCCGACCAAGTGGGCTTTGTCCCGGGCAGGGAAGCACGGGACAACACCCTAAAAACGATAGATATCATACACCACGCAAAGACCCATTAAATACCGTTGATGATTTTGTCCCTTGATGCTGAGAAGGCATTCCATGGTCTTCTCTAGCACAAACCCTTACGCATATTGGTTTGGGCCCTTCCTTCCGTGCAAAAATACTTGCTCTATATAAATCCCCAGTAGCTAGGCTGAAAATTAACGGTTCAATATCAAACCCCTTTACCATCCATAATGGTACCCGACAAGGCTGCCCACTATCTCCTCTGCTCTACATACTAATAATGGAACATCTCCTGACCGCCATCCGCAACAGCCCTGAGATTCGAGGAATCAAACTAGCTGGTAAGGAATACAAATGTTCCGCGTTTGCGGATGATGTATTAATTTACATAACCAATCCAATGACTTCCCTACCTAACCTGTTGGACTTACTGGAGAGATTCGGTAAGTGGTCCAACTTCAAGATCAATATGGACAAATCCGAAGCCCTCAATGTTTCTCTCTCTAACGAGTTGGTGCACGATTTGAAGACGCATTACCAATTTAGGTGGCCTTCGGACAATATCATCACCTATTTAGGTATTCGTCTACCTGCGGAGCTGTCCAGATTGTTCCCTCTGAACTTCCAGCCATTCCTCTCCAGACTGGAGAATGACTTAGCCGCTTGGGAGCGGACAAGTTTTTCCTGGTTTGGACTATTAACATATTAAAGATGACTGTCCTCCCTAGGCTGTTGTACCTTATACACACAATCCCTACATATATCCCAGCTTCGTATTGGGACAGGATCAGGCGTCAATTTAAGAATTTCGTTTGGGCGTCAAAACACCCGTGGTTACACTGGGAAACCCTGGTTCGTCCTAAAGAGGCGGGTGGGACGGGTTTGCCGGAGTGCCGTCGATATTATGCAGCGGCAGCACATGCACGTGTACTAGACTTAATACATAGCTATTCGTTGAAACTTTGGGTACGCATGGCAACGGATGTGTACCAAATTCCGGTCGGTTCTCTGCCTTGGCTGCGATTCTCTTTACTTCCAAATAATTTAGACGTATCCTATACAACAGCCAACACGTTAAAAGCCCTGAACGTCCCTTCACTGAAAAAAAAGACTGGTAGATGGACAATGCCCCTTATTTCCCATTTCGGGAAACCCTCTGTTTGAACCAGGATGCACCGCTTCGACGTTTCTAGGCTGTCCTAAATCCCGCCCACTGCGTTTCCACCAGGTGGCCCCTAATGGAATATTGATGCCACTCAACACGATCCTGGGTGAGACACCTCCCACCCCGCGCCATGTATTTGAGTACACTCAGCTCCAGCACTTTTACTCAGCAATTCTGGAAAAAGACACGCTGACACGCCCCCTGTCCACTTTTGAGTCGCTCTGTCTCGTAAAACTAGCTATACCGCATGCAACGTCAGTTATTTACAAATTGCTCTTGGAAAAAGATTTACTCTCCCTTCCTCCTTATTGTAAGGCCTGGGAAGTGGAACTTAATAAAACTTTCACTAAAACCCAATGGGATAAATGTTTTTCCCTTTCTCACAAATCAGTCATAGCATCCAAATAACAAGAAACAAGTTACAAGATAATTTCGAGATGGTATAGGGTCCCAGCTACATTAAATAAATGGTTTCCTGGAGTGCCGGATACATGTTGGCGATGTGGAACGGAGTTGGTAACGATGTCACATATATGGTGCTTCTGCCCGCTTTCTGGACGGGAGTCCTCAAAACCGTGTTGAAGGTGACGGAGATCTCAGTCCCACTATCCCCAGAAGCAATACTGCTCTACATGTTCCCTTTGTCTAAATCTAGGTACAAAAAAATCACTACTCAGACATCTATTGCAGGCTGCGAAAACAGTAATCCCCAGGCACTGGAGATCTATGGATCCCCCGTCCTTGGAGGAGTGGTTTGCAGAGGTGAATCTGACACACCGTATGGAGTCTCTGATAGCAGGTTCCCACCGGGAAAGGGATACAATTGCCAAAACTTGGTTCCACTGGGAGGCGTTCCTAGAGTCACCCTTGTACCGACAGATCCTGAAGTAAAGTGCAATGCCATACACCCTTTCCTCTACATCCTTCTTACTTTATTGCTTGCTCTCTTTCTGTTGTCCCCTTATACGTTTTGTCTTTCCTTAGGTTATAGTTGAAAGTCCCCCATGTTGTAGGACTAAGATTTGGATGACTTTGAATATAGCCTGAGCCATGTTCACTTTTTTGTATTTACTCATCCGACTTTCGGGCTATAGACACCAATACGACCAGCAAAGTAGTATATGGTTAGATCTGACAGCTAAAGCGATTGTTTCCTAGCTTCATGTTATAGTAACTCTTGACGACTTATGACAAATTGCAAATATATCATCTCTAGTTTTTGGTTGTTCTCTACAATGTTTGTGAATAATATATGAAAATCAATAAAAATTTATTGTTTAAAAAAAAAACAAAAAAAACCCACAAACAACCATAAAGGCACAGCAGGGTAGAGAGGTATACAACTGACTCCCACGGATTGGGGGAGGGTGGGTGGGGGCCGAAAATAGGTCTAACACCTTATATAGTACAGTATTACAACAGAATCCTTGGTCTGTATACACATATAGTAAATATATGAATGCTAAATCACCGTCACATAGCCTACATGGGGGAAAGTCGGGAGTAACCCTATATGAGCACACTGATTCAATTAATTAACACAGACATCTAGAAAAATGATGTTCTTCCAAAATATAGGTACATTTATAACAACATATTGAGGTCAGTCTGCTCACTTAACAGCGACTTTAATCCCATATAGCCAAATGGATCGGATTTTGCTTACTATTTAGGGAGCATTCATGTTAATTAAACCCCCCGTAGGTAACCACCACACCTATGGGCCACAAAGGGGAGCCTTTCGACTAATAAATGGCCCCCTAGCATTCCCCAAGTGGGGCATGTACCTTGGGGGCACCCACACCCTATCACTTCCAGAATTCTGGGACCGAGAGGTATGTGGCTCCCAGCGTCTAAAACCTGTGACTCACCGATTAGGTGAAAAATCCACATGGTAAAGTTACAACAAAAATTACAATGGTATAGTATAGGTATAAAGACCTGACCAGAATGGTAACGGATCCCACCCGCCAAGCCTCAACGCGTTTCACCACCTAGGGCTTCGTCAGGAGGCAGATACACACCCTACGTGGCTAACACCCTTTATATATTCACCTAAAAATGTCTGCATGTGGTCCGTAATTGCATAATGAGTTCCATGTTTTCGTCGGCGTGGTGTAGTTCCGGCCTGAGGACAGAGCGGAAGTTACCTCACTCTGTTTCCGGCCTGGGGAGGGACACACGCAGGCCCGGCAGCCATGGCAACGCGATGCCACCGCTACCGGGCATGTGCGCGGCCCCCACCCTGCGGCCTTACTGCAGAGCGAGGAGTCCTCCGGCCTGATACTACCCGCGCTCAGCATGGATAGCTCAGCAGCAATGACAGCACCCGCAGCATGAATCACACGCATCTCCTCCTGAGGATCAAAACCGCCCAGTTTCCATATGCACCTCTCCATTTTATTTTATAAATAACAACAAGTCAATAATACCCACAGACCAATTTGCATTATACTGTTGACCCGGGCAATATAGAAAAGTGAAACATATATAATATACAAAACACATAGTTACACATTAACTGATTGTGGACCATATGGGCCAAACATTTCCACACCCCTTGCCAATCCCAGTCTAAAGGCACTAGTGCCATATCTCCCATTAATCTTATACACCCCCCCAAAAGATTATTATATAAACCCCCTATATGGACTCCCAGTGGCATTAGAGAACATCTTTCTATACCCAGCACCCATACCAAAACTAGCAGAATTTATAAGGACCCCACAACCTTCAAAAACCAACCACCCTACCCCAATTAAAATGCACCATACATGTGCCAAACCGTATACCCATATTTTAACCCTATCACAAATCGAAATTAGTGAGGAAAGGGGTAGAGGGAAGGGCGGCGGGGGGGGGGGGGAGAAGAACAATGGGAGCAGAAGGAAACAAGGATGTACTCATACTCCTGGTCCACAATAGCCCCCAACATAGCTACAAAAGAGCAAGCACAGGGTCCAATCAATAAAGTAGACCAAAACCATCAGTCTATCTTCATCAGCCGTGGTGAGTACTTCAACCTTCATCCACATATCATATGGTCCACCCAATGATGTTACGGTATCCATCCGGCTAATTTGTTGACAGCAAATAGTACCACATAAGTAGGTGGCAGGCTGGAAATGAACAGTCCAATAATCCAATATTGCCATAGTTTGAAGCTCCGGTCTTCATTCATACATATTGAATATATGGTCCAGGGACTGGGTGGCGATAACCTCAAAAGAAGAACAAGGATATAAATTAGCACTCCAGCAGGGTATGTTATCCCCTGTACCAGATTATACATATGTGCCAACTATATAACACATAAACAACAGGTACAACAATTAAAAATTAAATATTAAAAAGACATCTCAACCAGTACAGGTAAGTTGTTCACATAAAGGCATTAAAACCAAAGTTTTCATTGAGGTCCTCAGGGGCCACAGTACCCAGCCTGTAAGTCCACCGGCTTTCCAGGCACGCAAGGGTCCTGCCTATATCACCCCCTCGTACATCGATCCTAATCTGATCGATGGCTTTTACAATCAGGAGTCTTTCTTGCTCGGTTGTATCCTTTTTTGATCGTTCTTCTGCTGTATCCTCGGTGCAGGAACCTTTGTGTTAGGTCCTCTGCCTGCACCGAGAATTCCTCCTCAGAAGAACAGATCCTCCGGGCTCTGAGGAATTGTGGGACAGGAATGCTTTTAATCGTCGCAGGAAGGTGCGACGATTGGGCATGTAGAAATGCGTTAGTTGCCGTTGGTTTCCTATACATCTCCGTTGTTAGCCTCCCGTCCTCAGATGTTTGGATTTTAAGATCCAGGAAATCTATTTCCCGGCCAAACCGGTACTTAAGGAAAATGTTGGCAGAATTATTAAGTCTGTCAACAAACTTCTTCAATTCTCTGGGGCATCCATCCCACAGGAACCAGACGTCATCTATATATCGCATCCAGTTGTTAACTTTATGGATGCTGACGTCTGGTTCCGTGAGGAATATTTCTCTTTCCCATGCCCCCAAGAAAAGATTGGCATAGGCTGGGGCGCATGCCGCCCCCATGGTAGTGCCCTGCTGCTTGATGTACGTGGCCCCCTTAACGTAAAGACATTGTGGGTCAGAATGAACTCTAACAATGTCAAGAGGAGTTCAGCTAACTCGCCCTCCAAATTGCTAGTGCTCAGAAAATATTTCACAGCTCTGAGACCATCATGGTGGCTGATAGACGTATACAAACTTTCCACGTCAGCAGTCACCATGATGGTACCCGATTCAAGCACGATATTATCCAATCTTTTAAGTGCTTCAGTGGTGTCCCTAATGTACGATGGGAGAGAGGCAGCCAGCGGCTTCAGATAGTAGTCCAGCATCTGACATACCCTCTCACATAGCCCTTCCAACCCTGATACTATTGGGGAGTCCAGGGGGCAGCTGTTATTCTTGTGCAGTTTCGGTGTAAAGTACAGGGTTGGCATCTTTGGATGTTTAACGACTAAACTGTCGAATAATTTTTTTTGGAATTATGCCTTCCCCGAGAGCATGCTCCAGAATGTTTACTAGTTTGTTCTGAAACCCTGGCAACGGGTCCGTATACAACCTTCTGTAGCATGCCTTATTACTTAACTGCCTACTAGCTTCTTTCTCATACATGCTATTAGGCCAGATGACAAGGTTGCCACCCTTGTCAGGTGGCTTAAATTGCATGTCGGTCAACCCCTTTATTTCATTAAGGGCCTTTTTTTCTAACGTATTTAAATTCGAAAACCTATTAGGTTTGCAATTGAGTTGTTCAATATCACGGGACACCAGTTTCACAAAAATATCAACCGCAGGGCACATACTGAGGGGCGGAAATTTCTTAGATTTATTTATTTATTGATTATATTTGTTTCCTTCTGCTCCCATTGTTATTTTCTTCTTCCCCCCCCTCCCCCCCACCTCTCGCCCTTCCCTCTACCCCTTTCCTCCCTAATTTTGATTCGTGATAGGGTTAAAATATGGGTATACGGTTTGGCACATGTATGGTGCATTTTAATTGGGGTAGGGTGGTTGGTTTTTGCGGGTTGTGGGGTCCTTATAAATTCTGCTAGTTTTGGTATGGGTGCTGGGTATAGAAAGATGTTCTCTAATGCCACTGGGAGTCCATATAGGGGGTTTATATAATAATCTTTCGGTGGGTGTGTATAAGATTAATGGGAGATATGGCACTAGTGCCTTTAGACTGGGATTGGCAAGGGGTGTGTGGGAATGTTTGGCCCATATGGTCCACAATCAGTTAATGTGTAACTATGTGTTTTGTATATTATATATGTTTCACTTTTCTATATTGCCCGGGTCAACAGTATAATGCAAATTGGTCTGTGGGTATTATTGACTTGTTGTTATTTATAAAATAAAATGGAGAGGTGCATATGGAAACTGGGCGGTTTTGATCCTCAGGAGGAGATGCGTGTGATTCATGCTGCGGGTGCTATCATTGCTGCTGAGCTATCCATGCTGAGCGCGGGTAGTATCAGGCCGGAGGACTCCTCGCTCTGCAGTACGGCCGCAGGGTGGGGGCCGCGCGCATGCCCGGTAGCGGTGGCATCGCGTTGCCATGGCTGCCGGGCCTGCGTGTGTCCCTCCCCAGGCCGGAAACAGAGTGAGGTAACTTTCGCTCTGTCCTCAGGCCGGAACTACACCGCACCGACGAAAACATGGAACTCATTATGCAATTACGGACCACATGCAGACATTTTTAGGTGAATATACAAAGGGTGTTAGCCACGTAGGGTGTGTATCTGCCTTCTGACAAAGCCCTTGGCGGTGAAACGCGTTGAGGCTTGGCGGGTGGGATCCGTTACCATTCTGGTCAGGTCTTTATACCTATACTATACCATTGTAATTTTTGTTGTAACTTTCCCATGTGGATTTTTCACCTAACCGGTGGGTCACAGGTTTTAGACGCTGGGAGCCACATACCTCTCGGTCCCAGAATTCTGGAAGTGAGAGGGTGTGGGTGCCCCCAAGGTACATGCCCCACTTGGGGAATGCTAGGGGGCCATTTATTAGTCGAAAGGCTCCCCTTTGTGGCCCATAGGTGTGGTGGTTACCTACGGGGGGTTTAATTAACATGAATGCTCCCTAAATAGTAAGCAAAATCCGATCCATTTGGCTATATGGGATTAAAGTCGCTGTTAAGTGAGCAGACTGACCTCAATATGTTGTTATAAATGTACCTATATTTTGGAAGAACATCATTTTTCTAGATGTCTGTGTTAATTAATTGAATCAGTGTGCTCATATAGGGTTACTCCCGACTTTCCCCCATGTAGGCTATGTGACGGTGATTTAGCATTCATATATTTACTATATGTGTATACAGACCAAGGATTCTGTTGTAATACTGTACTATATAAGGTGTTAGACCTATTTTCGGCCCCCACCCACCCTCCCCCAATCCGTGGGAGTCAGTTGTATACCTCTCTACCCTGCTGTGCCTTTATGGTTGTTTGTGTTTTTATTTTTTGTTAAATAAATAAAGTATTTTTAAGGAAGTTTGGCATCATATATTCTTGGTTTGAGGATATAAGTGGATTTATCGTTTGGTAGGATGCAATCCTGATTATGTCAGTACAAAATGTGGAATATGTGGCTACATGCTATTTCAGTTGCCTACTTGGCCAGTGGTAGGGAGATGCCTGCAGGTCTGAAGGCTCACTTTACGAGTGATGGCATCCTCCTGCTTTGAGAGATCGGACGTGACCATTGAACAGATCTGTAAGGCGGCCATTTGGTCCTTACCTTCCACTTTTTATAGGCATTATCGCTTGGATTTATCTTTCACTGACCTTACCTTTAGGAAACTGGTTCTGCAAACTGTAGTCCCTCCCTAGCTGATTCTGTCTTTGTAATTCTCTCTTGGTGCTGTCATGGGTGATGGAAAAGTTACTCACCGGTAATGTATTTTTTCTGAACCCATGACATTACCTTTCCATTAGCTCCCTGCACATTACAGATTTTATTCTGTGTGTTTTCTGAACGTGGATTATGTTGGTGGTGGAATTTTTTGTGCTAATGATGTTCCTTGCCGGAGGTCCTTTTCAGGCTCAGTAACCAACTGATGCAGGGAGAGGTGCCGCCCCTTTTTATCCTGTAGGTTTCCTGTCCTTGAAGGGTGGATTCTCTCTCTCGTGGTGCTGTCATGGGTTCAGAAAAAACACATTACCGTTAAGTAATTACTAAGGATGAGCGAATGTATTCGCCACTTTTCACAGGGCTGTGGAGTCGGAGTCGGAGCTCATTTTGGTGGAGTCGGAGTCGGTATAAAATGCACCGACTCCGACTCTTAAAATATATAATAAATTGGGGACAGGAGTGCAATGCAGAATGTGCTGAATATTTTACTAAATAACAACATTTAGTATAATGCTTATATTTAAGTGAAAAATTTATTGTAGTACAATGTGAACATCAGACATTTAATTGTTTTTATGATACAATAATCAAGATATTTGGATAGAACATAAAATATTTATTGGAATACAACTTTAGAACACAAAAAACTAATAAATTGTAAATATGTAATATATATATATATATACACACAGTGTATATACACACACAAGATATATATGTAATCTACTGTATATTACATAGTGTATTACATATTTACAATTTATTACAGTTTTTTGTGTTCTAAAGTTGTATTCCAATAAATATATTTTATGTTCTATCCAAATATCTTGATTATCGTATCATAAAAATTATTAAATGTCTGATGTTCACATACACATATTCATGTACTACAATAAATTTTTCACCTAACTAAGCAATATATGTAGGAGTCGGAGTCGGAGCCGGAGTCGGAGTCGGAGTCGGTGCAAGAGAATTTGAGGAGTCGGAGTCGGAGTCGAAGGTTTGGCTTACCGACTCCACAGCCCTGACTTTTCAGTATCTGACAGATAATAAGGTATTCGCACTATTCGTTATTTGACGAATAAACCAGTATCCGCTCCGATACTTTCAGTTTAATTTCTGACTTCCTGGCGCCTGTTTTCCAGCCATTAAACACATCTGATGTTGCTTGCCCTCACGGTAATGCCACAGCCATCTTTGTTGTGGTGTTACTGTGATTGGCTTGGCAGCACAGCGTCATAGGGGCTATATAAGGCAGCGGGCATTCTGGTCATTCGGTCTCTCCCTCTCTGTTTCATACTCACCGATCACTGGCACTGCGCTGCACAGCTGTCACAGTGCTCTGAGAGAGTGACTGTGCGCGACATATTCGTCGAAGCGGATATTTTGGTATTCGATCATCCCTAGTAATTATTTTTCTCACTATCTGACAGGAAATCAGAATTAACCTTTCCCGTTGTAGGTCAATTAGGATTACCAAAATCTAATCTACAAGGTGCTGCTGATAAGTCTCTATCTTTGTGATCTTTTTTTGTTTCTATGGTAACGAATGTTACATCACATGAAATCCTTATGTGTCTAAGATATGTTTTCAAAATTTTGTGTTAGAAGCTTATGGCAACAGTGTTCTACGCACTCGGGAAAACAAAATGGCGGAGTCTAATGCGATATTCACCGCAACTGAGAGCAGAGAAGTAAAATTCTTGTTTCTGCAAGGAAAGTCCGTGGATTTTCATGGTAATATGTCGCAGACATTGGGCAGGGCCGCCACCAGGGGAGAACAAATAGCAAATACCCAAGCACTCAAAGGAAAGGAGGAGGAATTGTTTTCATGCAAGTGTTTGATTGACAAACTGCAAAAATGTGAAACCCAACAGTAGCAACACCAACCTTTCGGTTGTAACACCTTTATCAAGGTTGTTGCCTGCAAAGGTTAAAAATACATAGTGAATATTTACAAGTGAAAAATATACAAATATATACAAACATATACAAGGTAAACACATACTTAATGTAGGGAAGCTATGATGCACGGGTCTCCATGGACAACCGTCAGTGAAGTAAAGTAGAGAGCATCACATTTTCCAGAAACAAGAAGAGTCTGGTGTATATAAAGAATACAAATGTTAAGTGAGCACGTACCAATAAGTGGAAAAAGAAGAGCTGTAACAGCGGTGGTTAGTACGGCGTGACGTGGAGGCATAATGCAGGGTAGGGCCATTTTATAGGAGGTGAGGATCGCATCACTTCCTGGTTAGGCTGGGTGGCACGCATAGGTGGAACGCATGTGATGGCGCGTGCGCGGGAGGATGCTGGGGGAGGCGCTAGTGCTTGATCCAGGAAGTGTGGAGATGTAGATATGCGTATCAACGCAAGCTTTAGTATAGGGATATAACAAGCGGTGCAAACGAGTGGAATGCACATATGACAGGCATGGACTATGCATGCGCGTGACGTGGTGTGTAGAGTTGAGCGGATTGCTAATAATCCGGGTCCGGCGGATCACTGTCTGGTTGCCACGGGAGTCCGAGACACGGGGTGGGGGGGGGGGGCAGAGAGAAACACAGAGAAAGAGAGAAACACAGAGAGACACGCGCGCACACAAATGGAGGGAGACTGAAGGGATTGGGATGGTTTAGAGATGGAGGAGTGGGTGTAGGAATTGGTGTAGAAAGTTGGTGGAAACTCTGATGGAACTATGCCCACAATTCTTGGTGTCTGCAGCATGTGTGCCTTTCCATGCTCCAACTCTGTTCCTGCATCCACAAGGTTCACCCAGCGTGATGTCAGAGACCTGTCGCATACCTGGCCACAAGCACTTGTCAACGTGTCCGTGGAAGTGGACCTTCCCAGTTAGGTCGAACCCGAACATCTATGGGGTCCATTCATCCCCACGTACAATATGTCACGAAAAAAATAATCTCATCACTGAAATCTGTTGAAGCGTTCCAGAGTAATTACCTCGGAAAGTGACGTTAGTCACATTTTTAAAATTTGGCTTGGTCATTAAAGCCAAAATTAGATCAGTCTCTAAGGGGTTAAAAAAGGCCTTAGTTCTTTTCTCTCAACAAATATCATTGTGTATTTTAAATGATCTAGCGATTTAGAAAGTATAATTGGTGAAGAAACATTTAACTTAATTGACATATCTTTTTCTACGTATATAACTATGTAGTAATATTACTGTACATTTGGTTTCTTTAGATGTTTGACTGGATTGCGCATAATAAAGGACTTTTTTTGACAAGTTACTCTGATATAGGCATCAGCCACAACAAAGCACTGGAGCTGCAAACACAGCACAATCATTTTGCTATGAACTGTATGGTAAGCTTCCTTTTACTTTTTCCACTCTTGAGTTGGTATCTATCTAACAACAAATATCAGAATTTAGGTTAATAACGTATTAATAAAATTATCTAATCCTTATGTTGTATAAGTTTTTACTAAATATTTTTACTAAATGGATTGCTCAGGGGGCGTTATGTAGCCGAGATGTGCTGAGCTCCCAACATTTTGCTCGAATTCCTGAATTTATCCTTTGCAAGGGCCTCACCTCGCCTTGGTGTTGCTACTGTGGACTGCGGAGGCTGCCTGTCTTCAAATGAGGAGTGGTTTGGTCTGGCGGTATTTGTGAGACGTCCAGTGGGCACAGACTGTAGAAGAAGGTGGACATTTTTAATGCCACGCTGCTGGTGGCCTGTTAATGGCACGGATGGACTCGTCAAACCCGTAGTTCGTCTGGCAGCTCCCAAGTCTCTCTTCTCAGCTAAGAAGAGGCAGTGATGCGAGTTCTGTAAGACAGGTCCCACAGTCCTTTATCGGAAGTATTACTTCACATAGGTGTCAGACATTTTACCGCCTCTACCTGGAACTTGAGTTGAATGTGGAGAAGCAAGCCATAGGGAATACAATATGCACACTCCATTTTCAGGTTTTCTGCTATAGTATGGCCATTATAGAAATGTGAAGCATGGGATTTCAAAATGATTCTGTTGGATGCAAATATTTTCCAAATGATTTTATTTTTAAGAAAATTCCGTTCCTCAGTAAAAGAAAAATAACATCAGACAAAAAAGGCCATTTTCTGTACAATATGAATCTTGTACATCAGGCTCTTGCACCTCCACACACATGAACAGAAAACAAGATCTAACAACTATCCTCTGATTACTGTTAATTGCGACCTTTTATACACCCGAAAACTCCCAGAAACCTTTGCAGCTGTCACTATATAATACTAGAGGACTCCTGGCCTGTCTCTTATAATGTTAGAGCAGACATAACATGCTGCATTTGGACACTGCAGGTAAGTGAGTTTTACAAAGAAAGACTAATATTTAACCCCTTCACGACCTTTGACGGATCTATGCATCATGGATCGTGTGAGGTTAACTCCGCCCCCTGCCGTTGGCAGGTCGCGGCGATCCGCGCACATATCAGCCGTTTTCAACAGCTGACATGTGTGCCTGCATGTTCCGCGTGGAATCTCATTCCACCCGGAACATTTAACCCCTTACATCTTGCTGCCAAAGTCTGGCAGCGAGATGTATATGCGCGCGGCCATTATTTTCACTTACCGCTGCCACCACCAGAAGTCACGTGCGTGATCACGTGACTTACGGTGGTTGCCATGGTAGCACAGGGTCATGTGATAACGCCTATTGCTATCATGAGTAACTTTCGGTTTCACTCGGCCCGGAGCCGAATGAATCAGGAAGTGACCATATCTGCTGTTAACAGCTGTGTAGCTGTGATCAGCAGATAGGACAGAGCGATCTCGCATTGTGGCTCCATATAGCCCCCTAGGGGGACTAGTAAAAAAAAAAGTAAAAAAAACCAAAGTTCAAATAACCCCCCTTTCACCCCATTGCAAACGAAAGGGTTAAAAAAATATACACATTTTTTTATCGCCGCCTTCAGAAATGCCCGATCTATCAAAATATAAAATCAATTAATCTGATAGGTATATGGCGTAGCGGCAAAAAAATTCCAAATGCTGCCCCAGAAGGTGATCGTGTGCATGGTCCTTGGAGAGGAAGAAGAGGCGGACCAGTTTAAAGTTTAAGGAGTTATTGGTTTAATAACAAAAATTCACTGGGTTGTTTCTTAATAGAATGTACTTCATAGTATTGCCATGTATTTTGTCAGGGGGGATTAAGTCTTTCTGAATATGAAGGCGGGGGGTCCCCTCCCACCCTCTTGGGGGGGAGAGGGCACCCCGTGACTGTGTATAGCACAATTTTCCCCTCACCCATGACAGCACCACGTGATTATATGGTTGCTGTCATGGGTTCTGGAAAAAATGGCTACCGATTAGTAACCTAGGTGTATCCTTCCTGGGCCCTATATCTTTACCTTATATAGGGCTCTGGCTGTTAATCTAAGTTAAATAATTCAAAAGTTGTTTACTGTTGGTCCGGGGCAGGGGGCTCCTTTGTACAAAGTTCCCTCCCTGATTGGGATAACACGCCATAAAGGAGTGGCGTAGTCTCACCATCCCTAGTCTAGATAGATTGGTATTTTGTATACATACGCAGTTACCCTTAATCTTTCTTTTAGGCTACATGCGCACGCTTCATCTTTTTGTGTTCACAAACTGCAGCCAAAACTGCAGCCAAAACTGCACCTTGTCAGAGAGAGCCTGGAAATGTTACAAAAAACGCTTGTAATTGTAGGTGCGTTTTTGGTGCGGTTTTCACAACATGCGTTTTTGCTGCATTTTTGTGACAAATGTTGACAAAAACGCAGGAAGAATAAACATGCTACATTTTTTTTGTCACAAACATTTGACAAATAAAATGCTGACAAATAAACTGCAATGTTCGCATAGCAAATCTGACTTCTCATAGACTTTGCTGGGAAGTCAAATGTCAGAAAGTTCTGACAACAAAACTGCAGCCAAAAACGCAGAGTGCGCATGTAGCCTAAGGCGCGCTTTGTAGCGCAGCGTAACTGCATGCGTCCTGCGTCCCCTGCATAATCTAAAAAGATTATGCAGGAGCCGTGCGCACGTGGCGTTTTAGAGTGCAGCGCTTCGGCTGCTGCCCGAAGCGCGCGTTCTAAGAAGTGACATGTCACTTCTTCCATGCGCTTTGCCGGCAGCTCCTGCTCTGTCTATGGCAGGAGCTGCAGTCAGAGCACATGGAATCAGCTTTTTTTTTTTTCACTACGGACATTTTCGGCAGCGATTTGAAGCGCACGTGTGCTCTTCAGATCGCTGCAGAAATTTCTGCAGTGAAGTACGCAACGTGCGCACATAGCCTTAGGGTTTTGTAGTGACCTTGCAGGAGGGAGGTGTTTCGTCCTCCCTGCCTGTAGTTTCTACTGTTTTGTTGGTAGTTTCTTTCGCATACTCGACCTTCTTACCTTTTTCCTTTCATTTCCTTTTCTCTCTTTCTGCTCTCTCTACCCTACCTGCTTCCACATCTCTCTCTCTTCCTAATCCCCGAACGTATCCCTAGAGTCCCCACCGTCCCTCCATATAGAAATATCACAGATCAATTGGGGCTCACTAAATGTGAGGGGACTCAATGTCCCGCAAAAACGCTCCCAGGTATTCTTTGACATGCACAAAAAGAGTCCATATATTATAGATTCAAGAAACACATTTCAAAATGGGACATCTCCCCATCTTTAGAGACAGGTATTATACTAACTGGGTCCATAGCTCCAACCCAGAGTCAAAATCCAAAGGGGTGTCCATAGGCTTCCATAAGACCCTGGTGCACATGGTTCTGGATACACGGGTGGACACTGAGGGAAGATTTATATTTCTGAAAATTAATCTTAACTCATCTATTTTGACCATTGTTAATTGGTATCTACCAAACAGAGACCCGGCGACGTTCTGCTCCTCTCTCATGTCATCACTGGATGAATTCGCAGAAGGGACTGTGATCGTGGGCGGCGATTTTAACTTTACATTGGACCCTAAGGTAGACACAACATCGGGATATAGCTTCCTTATTGAGAGAAAGTTAACGAAGGTTAAACGGTGTATACAAGAACTCAGACTGGTGGATGCATGGAGAACGCTACACCCAGTAGATCGGGACTACACCTATTTCTCCCCGGCTCATTATTCATACAGCCGCATAGACCTATTCCTTGTTAGCCAGAAGGCTCTGACATGGCAGATACAGGCATCTATAGGCAGTATCTCTTGGTCAGATCATGCCCTCATATTCCTGAGCCTCACTAATCCGGACAGACCTGGGAGGCCGTGGTCTTGGCGGCTGAATGATAGTTTGCTGAGGGACCAGGTATGCTTAAGGGACCTGCAGAACACTATAGACGAATTCTTGTAGATTCACTCAGGAGACACTACTACCTTACCTACGCAGTGGGAGACACTCAAGTGTGTGTTGAGAGGGATTCTGATCAAACATGGGGCTAGGATTAAGAGGGAGAAGGCCCAAACCATTATGTCTTTACTTCAGACAATTTCAGACCTTGAAAAGACCCATAAGCGGACGCTATCCCCGGTGACACTGACAGAGCTAGTTAAAAATAGGGAGGAACTTAAATCCATCCTGGACCGACAATACGAGCGCCACAGGAATAGAATAAAAAGATTTATGTATGAATATGGAGACAAATGTGGTAGACTACTAGCTAGGTTATTACATCCGAGGGGGGACCCTAGCCATATCCCTATGATCAAAAAATCAGATGGCCGTTTGACTCGGAACCCAATTCACATAGCGAAGCATTTTGAAAAATATTATAGCGAACTTTACTACATAAGGGACATATTCAGAGACATGCCACAAGAAGCTTTACAGACTAAAATAAACTATTACATACTTAAAACAGCCCTGAAGACTACTATACCTACCGTGTTTTTCCAAAAATAAGACCTCCCCCCCCCACCCCCCCGCAAAAATAAGCCCTAGCAGGGATTTTCAGCATTTTCGGAGCAAGGCTTAAATATAAGCCCTCCCCCGAAAATAAGCCCTAGTCGCGGATCTATAATGAAGTGTCCGTGCAGCTAAAAAGGTTACAGATACTGCAGGACACTTCATTATAGACAGCGGCACCCGGCAATTACACTCACCCGACACTGAGCGGCAGGACCTGTAGCTATCGCACACCCACACACATCAGCTCTCTCTCACACACACACACACACACATACACACACACCAGATCTCACACACAAACATCGGATCCCACACAATCAGATCACACACACAAACATCAAATCACACACACACACATCGGATCGCATACACAGTCACCTCATCCAGCGACACCGATGTCTTCTCGCCGGCAGAATCCTGAGCGGAAGTGCAGTGCAGCGCGACGAACAGGACCTGCGGCGGGACACGTGACTTGCTTCATTCCCTGCTGCCGTAAGTGCTGGATGTGATGTGTTGCACGGCGATCGGCTGTGTGTGTGTGTGTCTGCAATCGGCTGTGTTTTCTGCGATCGGCTGTGTGTGCCTGCGATCTGCTGTGTGTGATCGGCTGTGTGTGCCTGCGATCGGCTGTGTGTGTGTGTGTGTGATCTGCTGTGTGTGTCAGTATGTCAGCTAGCAGCAGGGTAGGACGGCGTGCAGCACCGACCGGAGATCACAGGGAGGACCTGGGAGCCACGCAGAAGTCCTGGTCTGGTGAGTATGAGTCTGCTGGGAAGTGGGGGGGTCAGCTTTTTTGGGGGGGTAAACTTGCCCCCAACCGTGTTTCTCCAAGAATAAGACCTTGTCCAAAAATAAGCCCTAGTGCTTTTTTGGGGGGGCAAAAAAAAATATAAGACAGTGTCTTATTTTTGGAAAAACACGGTACCACTGAGGTTGACAATTGAGATGCAGACTTTACAGAGACAGAAGTGGCCTCTATTATAAGTGATTCTCCCCCCAGGCAAAAGCCCAGGTCCGGATGGTTTTACCCCCAAGTTCTATAAAGTTTTTCAGACCCAGTTATCCCCGTTCCTGACCAAAGTATTTAACTTCATATCTGATAACTCCCAATGGGTAGCACAGTCTATCGAAGCCTATATCTGTGTTAAACCCCAAACCAGGGAAGGACCACTTGTTGGTTACAAATTACAGACCCATTTCACTGATCAACTTGGACTTGAGGATTTTCTCTAAGGCACTTGCTAACAGACTTGCCCCGTCCCTGCCTGGGATAATACACACGGACCAGGTGGGATTTGTAAAAGGCCGGGAGGCACGGGACAACCATAACAAATTGTTCCTTCTGATAGCTCGGTCGAGGGCTCTGTCTCTCGCCATGCGTTTACTTTCAGTGGACGCGGAGAAGGCCTTCGACCGGGTCAGCTGGAGCTTTATGATGGCGGCCCTGAGACAGTTGGGTTTGGGTCAGAAATTTTTGGGTCGAATCGCGTCCTTTTTTCCAAAACATCAGCAAAAGTCAGGACAAATAAGTTTCTATCATCATTCTTTTCGGTTTTCAATGGTACGAGACAGGGATGTCCGCTGACATCCCTGCTATACGTCATAGTCATGGAGCACCTTGCGGTCGCCCTAAGTAACAACACGAACATTCACGGAGTGGAGGCAGTAGGGGAGGATTGTAAGCTGGCTCTATTCATGGACGACCTTCTCATGTTCATTTCCCAAGCACACATCTTTTCCGTCCTTACTCAAGGAGTTAGAAGAATTTGGCAACTTATAAAGTAAACTTTTCCAAATCAGAGGCTATGAACGTGAATTTATCGGCAGAAGATCTTGCGAGAGTGTCGCAAATCTTCCCCTTTAAATGGCGACCCTCGGTTTTAAAATATTTGGGAGTAATGGTGCCTCGGGACCCAACAAAAATAGTGCATCATAATTTATTTCCCTTACTAGAAAAGACAATTAGGGACTTAATGAAATACGACAAAAAGAGACTGACGTGGTTTGGGCGTATTAACGCGATAAAAATGGATGTGTTACCGAGGTTCCTGTTCCTCTTTCAGTCAATACCCGTCCAGCTACCAGGAAGTTATTTCTCTAAGATCCGGGCGGCCTTGTCTGGGTTTGTTTGGGGGAACAGGAGACCCCGAACAGGAATTAAAACTCTGACTAGACACACAAGTGACGGAGGGGCGGGGCTCCCAAATTTTCAGTTATATTACAAGGCAGCTATCCTAACTAGACTACTGGACTGGCATTATCATAAGAACTCGAAACAATGGGTGGTGATCGAACAGGATATGGTGGGAGCTCCTTTACATTTACTTCCATGGTTGGAGAAAGAAAGCAGGATCCAGATAGCGAAGGGAATGGATTTCACGCTGACAGCGATGGAGTTGTTGGATGGAGAGATAAAAAAAGGGATCTCTCTCTCAGGAGCAGGGCCCACTTACCCCCGTATTCGGAAATACGAAGTTCTACCCCGGACTCCATTCCCACAAATTCGGGGGATTTACTCGGGCGGATGATACTCGTTTTTGTCACGTGCTTGACACACCCTACCATATTACACCTCTATGCAGGCCACAGGGAGAGAGGTTTCCTGGATAGAATACATGCAGTTGAAATCCTTTCTCTCACAACAGGACAGGGAGAGAAAGATGAGGACACCCCCTACCTCTTTCGAGAAAGTATTCTTACTGGGGTCATCACCTGGACATATCATCTCACTCATTTATAAGATACTGAACCAGAGAAATAGAGTGGATAAACCTCACTTTGTATGTAGATGGGGAGAGGAATTGGGAGTCGATATTAAAGAGGAGGACTGGAGCAGAGCCTACCTGTGGACCCACAAGATTTCCTTGGCATGCGCTGCCCAAGAGAAAAGCTCTAAAATTCTCACAAGATGGTATCATTATCCGACCAAACTACATGCAATATTCCCCATGGTGTCTGACGTGTGCTGGAGGTGTGGTACAGAAACAGGAACAATGCTACACATATGGTGGAGCTGTACTAAATTGCAACCCTTTTGGGACTCAGTGTTCTGCTTGTACAAAAAGATGAGCGAAGGTGAAATAGAAAAGCCCCCCCCGGTTGCCCTTCTTTCTATTCTCCCAGGATCCATTAAAATACAAAAGAGACATGCTGCGATTTTGCTTGGCGGCTGCCCGCATGATTAGCCCCCGATTTTGGAAACAGCCTAGATGTCCTACGGTGCTGGACTGTGTGGAGAAAATGACAAATGAGCTAACAGCAGAACTAAGTGGGAACACAGAAAAATTCATTGCAGTTTGGGGCCAATGGATTATGTTCATGGAGTCCCCAGAGTTTGTGGAAAGCGTGGCGAGCTTCCTGAATTGAGAAACGGTGGGGAGCCTTCTACCGCCCCCTCCCCACCCTCCCCCATTCTTTTCCTTGCTTTCCCCTCTTTCCCCCCTTCTTTCAACCTTCCTCTTCTTTAGGCCTAGATCTTTCCTCTTCCTTCTTTCTTTCTAAACATCTGCGTCTTTCCAGTTTTGCCTTCTTGATGAAAATGTTTTTCAACAATTCATAAGATAATAGCCATACATTAACAACGAGCACATCAGGATACGGGTAGACAAAAGATGTGGGAATTCTGATTTATAATAAAGTGATGGTTATAAAGTAATAGCACAGATAATTTGAAGACTTACAAGAACCTTAGCACTGTAATAATTTATGGATATTATCCTGTCATTGAGAAAATGAGGCTTATCTATTGCAATTGCTCAAATGATATGTTTGTATGTTGACAGTTTCTTTAATAAAACAGATTTGAAATAATAAAACCGATTTTGAATTAAAAGAAAGAAAAAAATTCCAAAAGCCAAAATTACGTTTTTTGGTCGCCGCAAGTTTTACGCAAAATGTAATAGCAGGCGATCAAAACGTAGCATCTGCGAAAAATGGTACCATTTAAAAATGTCAGGTCAATGTGGTTACATGTCTTATACATGCCTTTTGGTAGTTAGTAAGAGAGGATGTATTAGTTAGGACGTGGATTATATGTTTCTCTGTAAGTGGACACGAAGGAATCAAAGTAATCACTTATTTGAATCTTTTTTTTTTTTTTTTCCTGTAAATTGTCTTGTTTACTTTAATAAAGAAAGATTAAACATAAAAAATGTCAGCTGAAGACGCAAAAAATAAGCAGTCACTGAGCCATAGATCCCAAAAAATGAGAACGCTACGGGTTTCAGAAAATAGCGCAAAACGTACTCCACTTTTATTGGAGAAGTTTGTGAATTTTTTTAACCCCTTAGATACAAGTAAACCTATACATGTTTGGTTTCTACAAACTCTGACCGACTTCAGGCATCACAATGACACATCAGTTTTCCCATATAGTGAACACGGTGAATAAAACATCCCAAAAACTATTGTGCGATCACACTTTTTTTGCAGATTTTCCCCACTTGGAATTTTTTTGCTGTTTTCCAGTACATTATAAAGTAAAACTTATGGTTTCATTTAAAAGTACAACTCGTCCTGCAAAAAGCAAGCTTTCACATGGCAAGATTGACAGAAAAATAAAAAAGTTACGGCTCTCGGAAGAAGGGGAGCAAAAAACAAAAATGCAAAAAGGGAAAACGCCCGGGGGCTGAAGGGGTTAAACACCTTTGATAATTATATTATATATTATATTATATTATATTATATTATATTTTTTTTCCTTTGTATATGGACATTGTTCCTAGCTGTGAAAATACAGCAACAAGAGAAAAGTGCATAAGGTGACTAGCCTAAAAAGAAAAGTAGGAAATAAGCATTCACACAGAAGCTGTCAGACTAGGAAAAGTCATGTACCACTATCAGGGTTACAAACATAAAAAACATTCTGCTGATTCTATACATACCTGTAGAGGTCAAATCAGGTGTTTAGGTTTTGAAATCCAAGAAAGTGAAGTTTATAAAATGAGCAGCTGCTTGAGTGACAGTTGCCTTGGAGGAGATCATATATTCATAGTTATCCCCTCCCCCTGTTAAAATTAGCATAAGCATTATACAAACGACTCACTTTGTCTAGCAGGACCTGTGTGAGGTCATACCCATGTAACCTGGTATCCAGCTTTGGTGGCTGAGGCCCTGCCCTTCTGGTCACATGGGTATGACCTCACCACAGGTCCTTCTAGATAAAGCTAAAGTCGTTAGAATTCGCATAAGCATTATACAAACTGGGAGGGGATGACTATTAATATATTACCTGCTCCAGTGCAACTGTCACTCAAGCAGCTGCTCATTTTATAAACTTGGATTTCAAAACCTAAACAACTGAGCTGACTACTAAAGGTATGTAGAGAATCAGCCTGATAGTGGCAGTATAGCACTGGCTTTACCTTATATAGGAAATTCCTGGTGATTGGTTCCCTTTAAGAGCAAGCTTGCCCTTCCTCAGGACTGTTTCACATGTCAGTGATTTTGGTACGTATGTGCTAGTTTCTATACGTACCAGAATCACTGACATGCGCAGACCCATTATAATGAATGGGTCTTCTCACACATCAGTGATTTCTCACTGACTTTCTCCATGCGGCGTACATGCATGTCCGTTTTTCTCTGGCATCACTGATGTCCCACAGACCACATAGTTACATAGGTTGAAAAAGACCTAGGTCCATCTAGTTAAACCTTCCTCCACCAGTTCTACATTTTGTCCCTAAGTCACTTATAACCAACTATTTTTTTGTGTACTGAGGAAATCATCCAGCCCTTTTTTAAAAGCTGTTATAGTATCTGCCATTACTACCTCTTGTGGTAGGGTATTCCACAGTCTCACTGCTCTAACTGTAAAGAACCCTTTCCTATTTAGCTGCCAGAATCGCTTTTCTTCCACTCGCAGTGAGTGTCCTCTGGTCCTTTAGTATTGTCTTTGGAAGAAATAAGTCCTTTATATTGACCACACATGTATTTATACATATAAATGAGATCTCCTCTGAGACGTCTTTTTTTCTAAGCTAAACATATCTAACTTTTTCAACCTGTCATCATATGGGAGGCCTTCCATTCCTTGTAGTGGCCTAGTTGCCCACCTTTGAACTGACTCTAACTTCTGAATGTCCTTTTAAAATGTGGAGCCCAAAACTGGATCCCATATTCCAGATGTGGCCTTACAAGTGATTTATAGAGGGGTAACAATATGTTGGGATCACGGGATCTAATCTCTTTTCATACACCCTAAAATCTTGTTTGCTTTAGAATAGACAATAACATCATCTAGGTATAGCAGTACCGTTTCAAAGTTACGGTGTCCCAAGCAGCATTCCATCAGCCTCTGGAAGGTTCCTGGCATTTCCTTTCAAATGTTCTATTGAATATTACTTTGAAGCTTACCATATTATGATCGCTGGTGCCCAAGTGCTCCCGAACCTGTAGATCTGAAATTGTATCCGGTCTATTTGACAAGACCAGATCTAGAAAATTATCTCCCCTGGTCGGTTCATCTACCATATGAGAGAGGAAATTGTCTTGAATAGTGGTTAAGAATTTACAGCTTTTAGCACAACCAGAAGATTCTATGTCCCACTGTATGTCTGGATAGTTGACATCCCCCATAATAAGAACCCGATTATTATTATTAGCTGCCTTTTCAATTTGTTCCAGCATTTCACCCTCTATTTGTTCAGGTATGTTAGGAGGCTTCTAGCAAACTCCAATTAGCATTTTTCCATTATTCCCCTCCCCATGTACATTTACCCATACTGACTCTACATTGTTGCAGTTTCCCCCCCCCAATGTCATCATTCAACACAGGTTTTAGGTTAGATTTGATAAATATACACACCCCACCACTTTTTTTTGTCTTTCCTGTCCTCCCTAAATGTAGTATAACCTTCTAAGTTTGTCACCCAGTCATGCCTTTCATCCAGCCAGGTTTCCATAATGCCCACCACATCATAATCCATGGTTGACATAAGAGTCTCCAATTCATTAATTTTGTTTGCAAGACTTGTTGCATTTGCCAGTAGACATTTAATACTATGAACATTTATTTCTCCTAGCCTCATTCCGTTCCTTGCATTTCCCAGCCCCCCCAATCCTTCATTGACCCCTACCGTCTCACTGTCTCTATCTGCTGTATCTATCCCCTTATTTGCTCCACTACCCTCTCACCTTCCAGGACGTAGTTTAAAAGCTCCATCCGTCTGACCATTTTATCCCCCAGCACAGCTGCACCCTCCCTATTGAGGTGCAGCCCGTTCCTACCGTACAGCCTGTAGCCGACTGATAAGTCGGCCCAGTTCTCTATGAACACAAACCCTTCCTTCCTGCACCAATTTCTAAGCCACGTATTTATCTCCCTAAGCTCCCGCGGTCTTTCTATTGATGCTCGAGAAAATCTGAGGAGGGAAAAGGCGCAAGAAATAGGGTCTTACCCGGTATATGGGTTTAAGGCGAAAAAAAATGAATACACTCACCTGATCAGGTTGTGCCAGTCACAACCCCTGTGCAGACATAAGTGAGTGCTGGAGTGGTTAAGCAGCGGCCCCGTTAGAGAGAGCTATAAATGTTCAGAGTCAAAAAGACGGGTTTTTTTACCGCGCTATAAACCACAAAGGGTGTTTATATAAAAAAATTCTTTTATTGTAACATTCCTACGCGTTTCAGAGGCATGCACGCCTCCTTCTTCAGGGAAAAATATCATTGATAAAATGATATGATATTTTTCCCTGAAGAAGGAGGCGTGCATGCCTCTGAAACGCGTAGGAATGTTACAATAAAAGAATTTTTTTATATAAACACCCTTTGTGGTTTATAGCGCGGTAAAAAAACCCGTCTTTTTGACTCTGAACATTTATTGATGCTCGTGGCACCTGTAGTATTTCTGAAAACACCACCTTGGAGGTCCTGGACTTGAGCTTCTCTCCTAGTTCCCTGTAATCATTTTTAAGGACCTTCCACCTGCCTCTAACTTTGTCATTAGTACCAAATGTGCACCATGACCGCTGGGTTTTCCCCAGCCCCACCCAGCAATCTGTCTATCCGAACCGCAATATGCCGAACCCGAGCACCCAGCAGACAACACACGGTTCGGCATTGACGTTCTATGCGACAGATTACCCTGTCTGTCCGCCTAATTATAGCGTCCCCTACCACCAACTTCTGTCTGGCCTTTGCAGCACTCCTATTTCCCTCCTTCCTACAGCAGTCGTTTTCCTGGTTGCTAGGAGCAACGTCCTGCTGTAGTGATCCGGATCCTGGGCCTGCATTCCTAATATCAGCCAAGCAGGCATATTTACTAGGTTGTGCCAGATCAGGGCTAGGCTCCCTGACACTTTTTTCCCCTACCTCTTCTTCTAACGGTTACCCAGCTACCTCTGCGTCCTGACCTTCCCCACCTCCACCCTCCTCCATATCACTGGCCCCAGCCAGAGAAAGCTCAATGAGCTCTAAACTCCTCTCCAGCTTTGCAATGCTCCTGAGTGTTGCAAGCTGCTTATTTAGATTAGTTACCTGGGCTTCTAAATATGAAACATACTTTCATCGAGTGCACACATATTCATCCTCTAACGGCTGCTCAAGGCATGCATACATGTGACAAGATACACACCTGATAGCATTGTCCATGGAGCCGCTATTAAATGGGGATAAACAGTATAGAAAGAAAAAGTAGAAAAACAAAGAAAAAACAATGGGAAACTTATATGCATAACTTCATCTTTTTTCTCGTGTCAAACTATGAACTTGTGCTAAACTAAATATATCTTTGTACCGTGTTAGCCAGTAGAGATAAAAAAAATTGTTTAAAAGAACTGAGAGTCCTCAGTGGTTGATACCTTTTAATGGCTAACTGAAAAGATGGTAATAATTGCAAGCTTTCGAGACTACTCAGGTCTCTTCATCAGGCATGGTATAACACAAAATCTGAAGAGTCACATATTTATACACAACAGGACATAGAAAAGTGCAGTAAAAAAAAAACAAAAAAAAAAAGTTATATAAAACTATGCACTTATCTGAATCCCCGCACTTTACTGCAGACCCTCGCACGCTCAGCAACCTCGATTTGCTTTGGCTGCAATATATAGTTCCACACTATGGTATGATCCGTGAAACACATACCATACAAACATGGACATTGAAAATAAAAAGCATTTTTAACTCACCTTCTCCAGCGCTACTTGTCACCGGCTTCTGCTGGCTGCTGCTTTGGAGCCGGCTCGTTATGGGCATGCATATTCATGTATGCAGGCACAGCCGACCTGGAAGTAGCGGGGGTTAACACAGCAGAGTCGACGAGTTGAGCACCACGGACAGCAGAAGCGGGGACAGGTGAGTTTATCTCCATGTGCAATCACTGAGTACGGATCACGGATTGCACATGGACAACCCACATGTGCCGTGAATCACGGCACACGGAGGAACATATGCGTTTTTAACATGACAGTGAAAAGTCTGTTTTTCACTGACGTGTGAAACAGGCCTCAGACAGCTTTTTCTTCAGCACCATACCTAGATAAATGGTTGCATTTTTCTGCTGTTTCCCTGATCCATATTTTATTTGAAACTTAAATGGCTATAACATTAAATACCATCTTGTAATTCTGGCATTTTTATCTTTAATAGTATGGATCCAGGTAAAAGAATGATGATCTGTTACTAGAATGAACTCTCTCTTCTCAATAAATAGTACCGCAACGCTTCTAAAGCACACTTCATGGCTAACTCTTCCTTCTCTATAGTGTAGTATTTTGGTAGTGTTCACGAGGAAACCGTTTTCTACTTAAAGGATAGGGTTTGAACTGATCGGACTCACAAAAAATCGGGACCGGCGGGACCCTGCTAAATTTAAAAAAGAAATCCTGATTCGCTTTGGAATCCGGTAACTATAGAAGTCTATGAGGACCAGAATCTGGAGAATAAAAATGTTGGTGGAAGGGATACGGGGGTAGGAGCGCACGCGGTGTACTCAGAGGCTGTGTCATGGCGGCATACTCCTCCGGTTCACGCTTTCCCTTCCGGAGCTGACAATTAAATATTCACTGCTTTGCCCACCCACCGGCGCTTGTAATTGGTTGCAGTTAGATGTGCCCCCAGCCTTAGTGGCAGGGTGTTAGCCGACTGCAACCAATCAGAGGCGCCAGAACGGCCGGTGGGCGGGGAAAACAGTGCAAGTGTCTGCGGGTCAGTATGGTGGTATTCAAATAACAGTTGGCGCAGGGTCTCCCGTATTCTGATGCCAGCATAAAGCCCACGGCTGCAGCCCCCAGCTGTCAGGCTTTATCTGTGCTGTTTATCCAGAGCTCAGAGTCACATGTGCGAGAGACTTGCATCACATCACCCGGCAGCCACACAATCTCCTGATAGGAGCATGTAGGTGCACAGAAACACATGCTGCTGACCCGCTACTGTCAGAACATTGTGCGGCTGTGCCGAGTGATTCGATGCGAGACTCACGCGAGACCCTCGCAAGTGTGATTCCGGCCTAAGAGAAATTGCATGCTGCTTTTTTTTTTTTTTTTGAATATTTAAATAATTTAAAAAAAAAAAAAACGACATGTGGTCCCCCAACCCCCCCCCCTTCAATTTTGATACCCACCAATATAAAGCCTGGGGGCTAGTATTCTCACCCCGCAGCTGCTCGGAATTGCTGTATCCATTAGATGACAATACTGGTGCTTTACTGGCTCTGCCCAAATTGCCCTGGTGCGGTGGCAATCGGGTAATGAGGGGTTAATAACAGTGCACAGCTGCAACCCTAGATTAAGGTATAGATTTAGTGATGCAGGTATCTCAGACGCCTGTGCCATCATTAAAGTAAATAAACAGACGCCGAAAAAAAATCGTTTATTTGGAATAAACTACAAAAACACATTCCTCCACCACTTTATTAACCCCCAACACACCCCTCCAAGTCAATACACACAAGATCCCAGGGATATTCAGCTCTGCTACTTCTGAATATCACAGATAGCGGCCATAGAACATGACCACTCGCTGTGAGCTCCAGAGAATGAAAGAGCTGCGCAATGAGCGGTGACGTCACTCAGGTCATTTGCGGTCACAGCTGGAGGTTCACACGGTCCTTCACCTGTGATCGCAGGTAACCTTAGTGGTCACTAAGTTAACAGACCTGCATCTCCTATCTGAAATTTGTACACCATATTCCTGCACCCAATCTACACCTCCTGGCAAAAAAACGCATTTTCTTTGCCACAGTGTTTGCTGCGGTTTTGTGCCAGGGGGTACACATTTGGTGCTCAAATCGCCTGCGCCAGATTCATGCACCACATTTGCTCCTCCTGGCAGAAATTTTTTTTTTTTTTTTTGCATTTTTGGGCCAAGAGATGCAAATTTGCTGCTGACATTTTTCCACCATATTCCTACAACCAATGTACACCTCCTGTAAAAAAAAAATGCAGTTTTATTATGCTTTTTTTTTGTCGCAGTTTTTTGCTGCGGCTTTTTACCCGTAGGTGCACATTTGGTGCTGAAATAGTCTGCACTGGATTTCCGCACCAAATTTGCAGGTTTTTTTGTTACTAAAAAAACAAAAAACGTGCGGTCCTCTCCAATTTTCAAACCCAGCCAAGATAATGTCAGCTGAGAGCTGGTATTCTTAGCCTGCAGCCGCCCGCATCCATTAGATGTGACAATCCCAGTGCTTTGCCGGCTCTTCCTGAATTGCCCTGGTGCGGTGGCAATTGGGGTAATGAGGGGTTAATAACAGCACACAGCTGCTACTAACCCTAGGTTAGTGATGGCACAGGCATCTGAGATACTTGCATCACTAACCTGTAAATAAGTAAAAACACAGAAAAAAAAAACTTTATTTGGAAGAAAATACAAAAAACCCTCTTAAACCACTTTATTAACCCCAAACACCCTGCAGGTCTGGTGTAATCCTCACGAGGTCCCACGCTGCTTCCAGTTCTGCTACGTCTCACAGCGAGCGGCCTTAGAGAATGACCGCCGGCTCTGAGTGTAGATTGACTGAGCCGCGATGAGCAATGACTGCAGGCAGACGCGGTCACAGGCTGGGGGCGTGTCTGATTGCAACCAATCACAGACGACAGGACGGCCGGTGGACAGGGAAATCACGGAAAGCTGTGTGTATGCGATGAGCCTATTGCGCAGTAAATGAAGTGAATTGCGGGACCTGGAAGCAGTTTGCCGCCATGACACCAAGTCTTGGTAGGTATTGTTTTCTTTATTTTCACTTTAATTTCCCCAGTGGCGAATCCAGATTGTACACCCGGGATCCCGGGTTTGGCACCCAGGTATTTTTGTAACTGCGCGGATTCGGACTTTTACAGTCCGGATCCGCTCAGCCCTAGATAGGGTGTTCTTCACCATTAATCTCTTAGGTAAGGACTGCACCAAGTCCAACCTCTGATGCGACTGTCTAAACAATAAATGTGTTGTCAAAGTTTGGGCTTTGCAAACCTGGGTCTTTACACAAAATTTATTTTATTTGCCTAAAAGCTAGTTCACAATCTTTTGACCATATTATTATCTCTTTCATGTTCTTTTTAGTTAGGTCAGTTAGGTAGGGAACTTTCTTAGCAAATTGTGGGATAAAACGTCTGTAGTACCCAAGAAGACCTAAAAAGGATCTGACTTCTTTTTTTGTGGTTGGAGTGCCTGCAGATTGGATGTCTTGTACTGTAGAAATTTCTGGTCTTACTTTACCATTACCCACAATAAATCCAAGGTTAGAGTTGAGCGCGGTTCGCGGTTTGAGGTTCTCCAGTTCGCGGCTCGAGTGATTTTGGGGGCTGTTCTAGATCGAACTAGAACTCGAGCTTTTTGCTAAAGCTCGATAGTTCTAGATACGTTCGAGAACGGTTCTAGCAGCAAAAAGAAAAGCTAATTACTAGCTGGCTTTCCGCTGTAATAGTGTAAGTCACTCTGTGACTCACACTATTATGAAATTTCAGCGTATAGTGTGCGGGAACAGCGCATTCAGATCACTACTGTTTGGATAATGGTGTAGTGGGGCGGGCCAGCATGTCAGCCAATCCCAGACACACACACAGCTAAGTGGACTTTTAGCCAGAGAAGCAACGGCATGTGTGATAGGATGTCCATGTCACATGTCCCTGCATTATAAAAACGGACATTTTCCTCCAGCACGCCATTATCTGCCTTCTGCGTCTTGGTGTCAGTCACCGCTGGCGTAGCTCCTGTCTCCGATACTGTTGTGTATGCTCTATACACAGCGCTATACAGAATAGGGATAGAAGTTTCTATTAGTCCTTTTAAGGGCTAATACCGGCAGGGTCAGAGCCATAGGTGACAGTCAGGTCCGTGAAAACAGATTTTAACAGCTACACAAGATGACAGCGTCTGTGTAGCTAAGGTCAGGGATTTCCTCGCTGCATTTCCCCATTAGGAGGGATAGAAAGGCAGGCTTCCTTTCCTCTACCCAGACCCACAACCCTGCCACTGTACCCTCCTGCCCTTTGCACACTCAAGCTCATTGTTACTAAGCCATTATATTAGCAAACACTGAGTAAACTTAGTGGCATCCTAAAAGTGGCAGTTGGACTTCCATTAGTGTCCCACTGGTGCAAATCTATGTGCATCACCTCTGCATTGCACACTCAAACTCATTGTTACTAAGCCATTATACTAGCAAACTATGCTGCCAGTTTAAGGGCCGTAGTTGCATTGTCAGGGATAGTTATTGTTGTTTATTCTGCTGTTAATAAAGCTAGACCACCGCTGCAATTTACACCACCTCTCAATTTTTACTACCACATTTTCAGTGCACAATCTTGACGCAATCAAAATGAGTGGCAAAATGACAGATGCTGGTGGAAAGGGGAAGAGGCGTGTTGGAAAAGGAAAAAAAGGGTTTGTCCGTGGGGAAGGTGGCAAAGCTCCATTAACATCTGCTGAAGATAGACCATCTTCCAGCAAAAGTAAGATGTCTACTACTTACCGTGGACAATCCGATGTGCTCCCTTTTTTACGGACACGAACAACTGGAACAAAGGTAGATGATGACCAAAAAAGGAAAATGTTTGAATGGATCTCAAGTGGTCCAACAAGTGCCCTCTCCGCGACCTCAACTACCGCATCCAAAAAACACCAGTCCTCTGAGTTGTCATCCCAATCAAACTTGCTTTCTCCCAGCTCTGAAGTCTCCATCCGCCCTGCACAGTATGGTGGAACTGAGATGGCTGAGTCTGCAGAGCTGTTCAGCCACACTATAGCCTGGGAATCAGAGGTCTGCTCCCAAGCTACAGTGAGTACAGACCAGGAAATGGTCTGCAGTGATGCCCAGAACCTTTGTGACTCTGATTTAGTCTGTGAGGACCAAGTTTCTGAGCATAATGTTGACCCTTATTCACAAACTGTAACACCTGTGGTAATAGACAATGAGGAACATACTGATGACGATGAGACGCAGATACCAGATTGGGATGACAACTTAAATATTCGGTCAGGGCAAGAAGAGGCTCGGTCTGAGGGTGAGGGGAGTGCAAACACAACAATTGAAGAGGAAGTTCTAGATCCCACCTACTGTCAACCCACAGTCAGGCCCTCGAGGAGGTCAACAGAGACGGTGGAGGAGGATGCAACTGACGACGAAGTTACCTTGCGCCTTCCTGGACAGAGTCGGAGTACTGGTAGCACGTCTACAACTGCATCCTCAGCCACCACTGTGCCTCTGTGCACTAGTCGGGGTGGATCAGCAGGTCGCATGCCCTCTAAGCCTTGCCTAGCCTGGTCCTTTTTTGACATAGCAAAAGATCGCCCAAATTATGTCATCTGTAAAATTTGTTGTGATTCTGTTAGTAGAGGGCAAAACCTCAGCAGTTTGACAACTTCTTCCATGAATCGTCACGTGAATAAATATCATAGGTCCCAGTGGGAAGCTCACCGTGCTGCAATGCGGCCTAGCGGAGCGAACCATCCACCGCCTGCCCCTTCCAGTGCATCTGCGCGCTCTTCATCTTCTAGGACTGTGGGGACAGCTGTCACACCTGGTTTTCCACGCACAACTTCCACCACTGTAACCGCAACAGGCAGTTTGCTTGATAGGTCGTCAGTTGGTTTGGAAGGTGAAACAAGTGCGTGTGTACAGCTCTCTCAGACATCGATAGCACCAACGTTGGATGAAGGCAACAAAATGTTTCCGCCTGCACTTTCCTCACAAACCTGCATTTTTCCAGGGACACCCTACTCAACACAGTCTACACACAGCAGCCAGATCTCTGTCCCTCAGATGTGGACAAATAAATGGCCATTTCCTGTGACCCATGACAAAGCTAAGAGGTTGACTTTATCCCTCTGTAAGCTCTTGGCTACCGAAATGCTTCTTTCTGCCTGGTGGACACACAGGATTTTAGAGACCTTATGTCTGTCGCTGTGCCCCAGTCCAGATGCCCAGTCGCCACTACTTCTCTAAGAAAGGTGTGCCCGCGCTACACCAGCATGTCGCACACAACATCACCGCTTCCTTGAGAAACTGTGTGTGAACGGGTGCATTTCACCACCGATACTTGGACCAGTAAGCATGGACAGCGACGTTACATGTCGCTGACTGGGCACTGGGTAACTATGGTGATAGATGGTGAAGGGTCTGCTGCACAAGTCTTGCCGTCCCCACGACTTGTGTGTCAATCCTCTGTCTGTCCAAGTTCCGCCACTGCTTCTGCCTCCTCCAACCTCATCTGGGTCCTCCACCTCCGCCCCAAGCCTTTCTGGTCAGGCCACCAGCGTTCTCACTGCGCAGAAGGAATCACGCACCCCTCATTACTATGCTGGCAGCAGAGCGCAACGGCATCAGGCGATCTTTAGCTTGACATGTTTTGGAAATAGGAGTCACACAGCGGATGAGTTGTGGGCAGCTCTGGAGACTGAGTTTAATAAATGGTTGTCTCCACTCAACCTGCAGCCTGGTAAGGCCGTGTGCGACAATGCTGCAAACCTGGGTGCGGCCCTTCGCCTGGGCAAGGTGACACACGTGCCTTGTATGGCTCACGTGTTGAACCTTGTTGTCCAGCAATTTTTAACACACTATACCAGCCTAGATGGCCTTCTGACCAGGGCACGAAAACTGTCTGCTCACTTCCGCCGTTCAACCGCCGCAGCTGAGCGAATCGCTCCAGAAGTCTTTCGGCCTGCCGGTTCATTGCCTGAAATGCAATGTGGCGACACGCTGGAATTCGACTCTCCACGTGTTACAGCGACTGTGTCAGCACCGCCGAGCCCTGGTGCAATACGTCATGACGTATAGCCTGGGCCAACGAGATGCAGAGGTGGGGCAGATCACCCTGATGGAGTGGTCTCAGATCAAGGACCTATGCACCCTTCTGCACAGTTTCGACATGGCGACGAATATGTTTAGCGCTGACAATGCCATTATCAGCATGACAATTCCAGTCATTTACATGCTGGAGCACACGCTAAACACTATTCGGAGTCAGGGGGTGGGACAACAGGAAGGGGAGGAACTACAGGAGGATTTATATGCGCAAGATACAACATCACCACCAAGGTCCAGACGTTCATCATCACCAACGCTGCAGGCATGGGACCATGGGGGACAGGGATCAACAAGGGCGCATGGTAGCAGGCGAAATGTTGAGGAAGGTGCAGGAGAACATGAAGAAATTGAGGACGAACTGTCCATGGACATGGAAGACTCAGCTGATGAGGGAGACCTTGGTCAAATTTCAGTTGAAAGAGGTTGGGGGGAGATGTCAGAGGAAGAAAGAACGGTTAGCACCTCTATGCCACAAACACAGCGTGGACTTGGTCCGCATGGCTGCGCAAGACACATGAGTGCCTTCTTGCTGCACTACCTCCAACATGACCCTCGTATTGTCAAAATTAGAAGTGATGATGACTACTGGCTTGCCACACTATTAGATCCCCGGTACAAGTCCAAATTTTGTGACATAATTCCAGCCATAGAAAGGGACGCACGTATGCAGGAGTATCAGCAGAAGCTGTTACTCGATCTTAGCTTGGCTTTTTCACCAAACAACCGTGCAGGTGCAGGGAGTGAATCTCCCAGTTGTAACTTGACAAACATGGGTCGGTCTCGTCATCTTCAACAGTCTACCCGTACCAGTAGCACCGTATCTGGTGCTGGTAACAGCAATTTTATTGAATCTTTTCATAATTTTTTTAGACCCTCCTTTGCAAGGCCACCAGAGACAACAAGTCTGACACATAGTCAACGGCTGGAGAGGATGATACAGGAGTATCTCCAAATGAACATCGATGCCATGACTTTGCAAATGGAGCCTTGCTCATTTTGGGCTTCAAATCTTGAAAAATGGCCAGAGCTCTCCACTTACGCCTTGGAGATTTTGTCGTGTCCAGCTGCCAGCGTTGTCTCTGAACGTGTCTTCAGTGCTGCTGGGTGTGTGCTGAAAGATAAGCACATGCGTCTGTCCAGTGACAATGTGGACAGACTAACGTTCATCAAAATGAACAAGTCATGGATCCACAAGGAATTTGCTACCCCTGTGTCATCCTGGGGAGAGTCAATGCTTGTGGATTTGGAATGTGCTTGATGCAAATCAAAACATCCTGTTTGCAACTAGGGCACAAGTGCTGCCACTGAAGGGGTGGGTGTGTGTGTGGCCCAATTTTTGCAAAAAAAAGGGAGACTCCGCTTGGAGTAACCCTTGCTTACATTGTTTTTAAAAATGATCCAAGATGCACAGAGCTGGGATCAGGAAAGACTTTGCTACCTACCCCGGTGTCATCCTGGGGACGGTTAAGTATGGCGTATTTTTGAATGTGCTTGATGCAAATCTAGCTGTGAAATGTACAACTGGGGCACAAGTGCTGCCACTGAAGGGGTGGGTGTCTGTGTGGCCCAATTTTTGGAAAAAAGGGAGACTCCGCTTGGAGTAACCCTTGCTTACATTGTTTTTAAAAATTATCCAAGATGCACAGAGCTGGGATCAGGAAAGACTTTGCTACCTACCCCGGTGTCATCCTGGGGACGGTTAAGTATGGCGTATTTTTTAATGTGCTTGATGCAAATGTAGCTGTGAAGTGTACAACTGGGGCACAAGTGCTGCCACTGAAGGGGTGGGTGTGTGTGTGGCCCAATTTTTGGAAAAAAGGGAGACTCTGCTTGGAGTCACCTTGCGGTGTTTTACATGATTTTAAAAGGGCGTGCCATGCCTATATCTGTGTCTCCTCCTCTTTTTCCTTGTCCAGCTCTTTTGTTTTCGCATGAGTATATGTCCTTGTCACTTTCCCATGTGTTTGTGTTGTGTTGTGAGTTGTTTGTCACCTTTTGGACACCTTTTGAGGGTGTTTTCTAGGTGTTTTTATGTGTTTGTGATTGCCTGCCATTGTTTCCTATGCGGTTCGAGTTCGGTTCGTCGAACATTCGACGAACCGAACTCGAACGAGACCTCCGTTCGGCGAACCGAACTCGAGCCGAACCGCGACCGGTTCGCTCATCTCTATCCAAGGTACTTTGTTTCATTAAATGCCAAAGCACATCTACGTGGATTAATGGTGAAACCAGCCTTCCCAATTTCCTTTATCACCTTTCTTAAATGGTACAAATGGTCTCTCCATGACCTGCTAAAGATTACTACATCATCTAAATAGGCAGCACTCTATGATCTTTCAAGGGCAGGTCCATAGCTCTCTGAAAAGTAGCTGGAGCACCATGAAGACCAAACTGCATAACCTTGAACTGATAAAAACCACTAGGCATCACAAATGCAGTTTTTTTTTTTTCCTTCACTTCTCTTCAAGATGAATTTGCTAATAACCCTTACATAAATCTAGGGTAGAGATATAAGCTGCTCATCCTAGTCTATCAATCAGGTCATCAATGTGGGGCATAGGGTAGCTGTCAAAATAGGATATAGTATTAATATTACGGAAATCTAAACAGAATCTTATTGTCCCATCTTTTTCCCAACCATCACTACAGGTGAAGACAAAGGACTTTTTGATCATTCAATAAGGTTTCTGTCTAATTGGAGCATGATTCCCTGTATTTATTTCATGACAAATTACAGATACGCGACCTGGCTGACTACCGATAACATGTGAACTTCACCTAGTAAGATTTCTCAAGTCAAAGTGTGGCTCCTTAGCTAACTTTGGATTGAAGATTATATCTGACCGCTTTGCAGAATTATTTAAGAAAATCCTACATTTCTTCAGACATATTTTGTGAAGACTGTGGAATAATAGTACAAGCAATATTACTTTCTGCACTGCCCTTTAGTTCAAGCCACCGTTACAATAAATTAACATTCTAGACATTGTTTTTTTTTCTGTTGTTTAAATTTCGAAGTCTACAGGTCCAGCTTGTCTAACATACTTATAAGGCCCTTGTCACTTCACCATCAATTTATTTCCACTGCTAGAAAGTAAGAGGAGGACCTTATCCCCTACTTGAATTTATTTACCGTATTTTTTGCTTTGTATGACGCATTTTTCCCCCCAAAACTGGGGGTAAAATGGGGGGTGCGTCTTACAAAAAGAATATGGCTTACCGGGCCGGTGGTAGTCGAGCAATGTCCTAGGAGACAGGCTCACAGGACACGCTCAGGGGTGTCTCTGTGGGCAGGCGGACTGCGAGGGTGTCTCGATGGTGAGTGCATTAATCGCCGGGTGGGTGTGCTGCGAAGATGTCTCGGTGGCGGGTGCATTGAGCTGACTGCCGGCTCAATTGAATCTCCCGCGGCTGACGGGATGAACTTAAAGAAAATGGCCACGGAGGTGGTGCGTGCGCAGATTGATGCGATTGACTTCAAGAAAATGTCCATGAAGTCCTACATGTGCACGCGCCACCTTCGCAGTCATTTCTTGAAGTCCATCTTGTCAACCGTGGGCGAATGAATGGAGTCGGCAGTCAGCTCAACGCACCTTCCGCCAAAACACCATATCCTGTGACAACTCCGCAAACCGTCCGCCCGCAGATCAATGGCGTCTGCCGCAACACCCCCGAGCACGTCCTGTGATCCTGCCTCCTATGACCCCGCTCCACCACAGTAGCCCTGGAAAGCCATACCCGGGGGATTGAATTGCATCTGCCGCTACACCTCCGAGCCTGCGGTATCGCCGACCCTCCTGAGCTGCAACACCCCCTCCTCCGAGCCCGCAGAATCGCCTACCCTGCCTCCCATGACCTTCCTGAGCAGCTCCACCACTGCTTCTAGCCTTGGTGAGCATTAAGATTAAGACGCATTAGGATTATAAAACAAACCCTCATTTTAACATTAAACTTATTTTTCCTATTTTTCACCTCTAAATTTGGATTGCGTCTTGTAATCCAGTGCATCTTCTAAAATTAAAAATATGGTATTTCTGCCATGCTGATCATACCATTTCTTTTGATAGCATTTGGCTTTATGGGCATTATCATGAGCTAGAAATCATTAATTAAATGCTATAAAAAGCAGAGTAGGTAAGTAACATAAAACCCTACTTATAAAAACATCAAATTTGATTATTAATTTAAAATAAATAAATAAATGAACCAAAATTACATATATCTCAGCTAAAAGTGTATAGTAGAGAAGGAAGGAAGGGTAGTCCCTACAATGATTCCTCCTTCCTGTGCACTACCTGGCAGGGGAGGTCGCACCCTAGATAGATAATATGGTGCCCCCACTCACCTATGATTATCCCTAGCCTTAGGGTACCGTCTCACTAAACGACTTACTAGCGATTCCGACCATGATCTGACCTGGTCAGGATTGCTGGTGCATCGCTACATGGTCGCTGGTGAGCTGTCAATCAGGCAGATCTCACCAGTGACGAGCCACCAGCCAGCAGCGACTCGTGGAAAGGATGCTGCGCTTGGTAACCAAGGTACTGTAAATATCGGGTAACTAAGCAAAATGCTTTGCTTGGTTACCCGATATCTACCCTGGTTACCACCAGCGCACACCACTTAGTGCTGGCTCCCTGTACTCGTACTCGTACAATTAGTGACTCCATCTTTATTGAAACAAAGAATCCCCCTCCGCAGTAATCCTGGGTCAAGGGTCCCGCGCCGTCCAATCCGGATCCAATATCATCTGATCCGGATCAGGTGATCCATCGCCAGGTCCTGCATCCATCGGAGGTTTCCCGGCCGTCTGCACACAGCCGGAGCGGGGGTGGCGATACCGTGAGAGGAGATGGGAGCGGGCATGGCACCGGGAGGCTGCAGACAGGTGAGTATAACTTTTTTTTTTTTTTTTCTACTGTTAACTTTTGTTTTCGCAGCCGCTTCCACCTCCCGCCCAGACATAGCGCCGCACGGCAGCATACATGCACAGGACGGGAGATGGAAGCGGCGGTGACGGTACCGGGAGGATTCACGCTTCTGTATATACTGACAGAAGGAATCCTCTTCCTGTACACGTTACTTTACTACCCACCTCCTGCGTTTATAGCTGCGTTTTTGGTCTTAGCCAGCCACCCCAGAAAATGGCGCTTTCATAGAAGCGCCATCTTCTGGCGCTATATCCAACTCTTCCAGCTGCCCTGAAGCCGGGTGGCTCGCCGGGTAATAATGGGGTTAGGGCTAGCTGTATAGCTGGCCCTAAGCCCGAAATTCATGGTGTCACGCCAATATTAGACATGGCCACCATGAATTTCTAGTAAAGATAAAAAAAAAACACAACACACAGAAAAATATTTTTATTAGAAATAAAACACAACACAATTAGTGACTCCATCTTTATTGAAACAAAGAACCCCCCTCCGCAGTAATCATGGGTCAAGGGTCCCACGCCGTCCAATCCGGATCCAATATCATCTGATCGGTTTGCTGGAAGCCAAAGCGATCAGATGATGTGTCAGGATCAAGTGCCTGAATCCCATCACACATCAGCTGATTGTATAAAAGCCGTTTATACAATCAGCAGATGCATCGGTGCAAAAAAAAATAAAAAAAATAATACTTATGTGCTGATTACCGGCAGCTCCTGCGCGATGGGGCGGGAGTCTGATCCTGTCCGATCGCTGCAGCAGCTGCCGGTAATCAGGGATGAAGTCTCCTGACGCATCCGCTGATACCGGCCGGGCGCCCGCGTCACCGCGATACTTACGATCACCTGATGCGTCAGGTGACTGCATCAGGTGATCCATCGCCAGGTCCTGCATCCATCGGAGGTTTCCCGGCCGTCTGCACACAGCCGGAGCGGGGGTGGCGATACCGTGAGAGGAGATGGGAGCGGGCATGGCACCGGGAGGCTGCAGACAGGTGAGTATAACTTTTTTTTTTTTTTTTCTACTGTTAACTTGTTTTCGCAGCCGCTTCCACCTCCCGCCCAGACATGGCGCCGCACGGCAGCATACATGCACAGGACGGGAGATGGAAGCGGCGGTGACGGTACCGGGAGGATTCACGCTTCTGTATATACTGACAGAAGGAATCCTCTTCCTGTACACGTTACTTTACTACCCACCTCCTGCGTTTATAGCTGCGTTTTTGGTCTTAGAAACGCACCAAAACACACCTATTTGCGTTTCTCATTGCGTCTTTCAACATCCCATTGAACTCAATGGATGAAAAACGCGGTGAAAAACGCTGGAATAATTGACATGCTGCGCTTTTGTGGTCACCACAAAAACGCAGCTGAAAAAAAACGCTGTGTGGGGACAGCAAAAATGAAAACTCATAGACTTTGCTAGGGAAGCAATGTCATGCAGTTTTGAGGCCAAAAACGCACCCGAAAAACGCCGAGAAAAACGCACTGTGTGCACATAGCCTTAGACCGCAAACATGCTGCTAGATGTAGCTGATATGATTATCATGAGCTACCTTTATTAGTTTCGTTAGTTTCTCTGTCATTTGTAACACATATTCAATCACAATTTTCTGATGACCAATTTTACCTTCCCATAGTTCTCTGATAATATCCAAGAGTCCTCTGGGTCGTGTCCCATGTAGCAATTCAAATGGGTTGAACCTCTTGTGGAACTTCACGATAAGCAAATAACAAAATTTGACAACCATTTGTCCCACTGTTTTGGATCATTGTGTGCAAATTTCCTAAGCATATTCTTCAAGGTTTGATTATACCTTTCAGTCAACCTATCAGTTTGTGAATGATAAAGAATAGTGTTGAAGTGCTGTATACCCAGAAGTTGATACACTTTTGACATGAAAGAAGAGGTAAAGTTAGTACCTTGATCAGTCAAGTATATGCTTAGGTAATCCAACCCTACCAAATACATTCAGAATTTTCTCTGCAACCCTTTCATCAGTAACTGTTCTCATTGGAATAGCTTCAGGATATTTTGTGCCATAGTCTACAATGGTAAGTAGGAACAGATTACCTTTTAGAGCTCCTCTCTAGTGGACCAATCTACCATACGAAATGGTAAATGGTTTATCGATTACTGGCAATAGTATAAGTTATGCTTTAAGAGGGACAGAATCAGTGTACTGACTTACTGGTCAACTACGACAATATCTGGTTACTTAATCATAAACTCCAGGCCAATAGAACCGATATAGAACTCTTGCAAAAGTTTTGTTATAACCCAAATGACCTGCAATAGGAACGTCATGTGCTAATTTCAAGATGTTATACTTGTTCACGAGCTTTTGGATGAATATACGCTGTATATAAGATGTTATCAATTATGAAAAATGGTGCTGCACGTTGTCTAATTTTCCCCACCAATTCTCAATTCCTTAACCCCTTCACGACCGCTGGCAGTAAAGTTAGGTCCTATTTTTACATTACTTAACGACCAGGGACATAACTTTAGTGCCTAAAGTTCATTTGATTGCTGTGGCCATAGCAACGGCTTTCAAATGATGTCCCCTGCTGTTTCTTACAGCAGGGGACCTTTGCTTGACCCCAGGGGGGTGGCATCGCCACCCCCATCGACGATCGTTGTGATTAACTGTTCAAATCTGACCCGCCAACCACATCGTTCGCACTGATTTCGGCTATAACAGTGCCTGAATCAGTGCCATACTGTGAGATCCTGCTATGATGTACCAACCGTACCCCCAAAAATGACCCCAAACAATTAGTTTTAAAGTGCTGATGGAGGATGGGCAATCACAATGATCTGAGTCTTTGTCCGGTCCCTTGCTGTTCCAGCTGCATTGCACTGCAGCTCAATTCCTATTTCCCTACATTGCTGAATCACCATCTGTTCAATTTTGGGACTGAGGTAACGTTTCTCTAATGAAAGATATGCATGATCTAAATATTTGACTGAACTTTGAGCAAATAGAAACTAAATACAATATTCCAAGATCTCTCTTCTTCTGGTGATATCAGTTATGGAAATTTCCTCATACTCAGACTGTTCTAGTTGTCCATAGCAACCAATCTGAGCTCAGCTTTCTCTGTAGGTCAGCAGCTTCAATATTGCACTCTGGTTGCTATAGGCAATCAAAATGATGTTACTGTGAGGCAATGCTCATAATTGAGGCTCCAGTTACTTCTGCACTGGTTGGTGACATCCATTGCTATAATTAGACTTTAGCGCAGGGGTCTCAAACTCAGTTGGGTGTATGGGCCGCATAGTGAAAAAAAAAAATTGAGGGGCCGCATTCTTTGCAGGACAAAGTGACATTTTTCAGTGATTTTTTTTTTTTCTGTATACTCTGGATCACTTTTTTGAAAATTTTTTGCTTGTTTATTATAACAAACCTGCACTTTGTTTAGTTAAGTTTATATATAAAAAAGGATTTTTAATGGCAAAAAAAATGTATGCTTTATTTTCATTTTTTTTTTTTACATTTTATCACCACCTTGTAATATTATTTCACAATTAGAAGCATCATATTGTAATCTTAGCCAATATCTTGTAGTAATATCCCCCATCCGTGTGCCCTGTAGTAAGTTGCTCATCCTTGTAGTATGGTGCCCATCCTTGTATCATTGTGCCTAGTAATATTGTGCCCATCCTTGTGGTGCTATGCCTAGTAGTATTGTTCCCATCCTTGTGGTATTGTTCCCATCCTTGTGGTATTGTTCCCATCCTTGTAGTATTGTTCCCATCCTTGTAGTATTGTGTCCTGCAGCATTATGCTCTGTAGTATTGTGCTCATCATTGTAGTATTGTGCCCATCCTCGTTTATTGTGCCCTGTGGTATTGTGCCCATCCTTCTGCCTAGTAGTATTGTGCTCATCCTTGTAGTATTATGCCCTTTTGTATTGTGCTCATCCTTGTGCTCTGTAGTATTATGCTCCTCCTTATAGTATTGTGCCCAGTAATCTTGTGCCCTGTAGTATTGTTCCCATCCTTGTGGTATTGTTCCCATCCTTGTAGTATTGTGCCCATCCTTGTAGTATTGTGCCCATCCTTGTAGTATTGTACTCATCCTTGTAGTATTGTGCCCA
Organism: Anomaloglossus baeobatrachus; assembly: GCF_048569485.1. NCBI lineage: Eukaryota > Metazoa > Chordata > Amphibia > Anura > Aromobatidae > Anomaloglossus > Anomaloglossus baeobatrachus. The sequence goes on from NC_134358.1 coordinate 342,438,777, forward strand.
GTAGTCTTGTGCTCATCCTTGTCGTATTGCGCCCAGTAGTATTGTGCTCATCCTTATCGTATTGCGCCCAGTAGTATTGTGCCCAACTTTGTAGTATTGTGTCCACCCTTATAGTATTGTGCCCATCTTTGTAGTATTGTACTCATCCTTGTCGTATTGCGCCCAGTAGTATTGTGCCCAACTTTGTAGTATTGTGCCCACCCTTGTAGTATTGTACTCATCCTTGTCGTATTGCGCCCAGTAGTATTGTGCCCAACCTTGTAGTATTGTGCCCTGTAGTATTGTGCTCCTCCTTGTGCCTAGTAGTATTGTGCTCATCCTTGTAGTATTGTGCCCTGTAGTTTTGTGCTCATCCTTATGCCCAGGTGTATTGTGCTCATCCCTGTAGTATTGTGTCCTGTAGTATTGTGCCCAGTAATATTGTGCTCAGCCTTGTAGTATTGTGCTCATCCTTCTAGTATTGTGCCCTGTAGTATTTTGCTCATTCTTGTAGTATTGTGCTCATCCTTGTAGTATTGTGCCCTGTAGTATTGTGCTCATCCTTGTATTGTGCCCAGTAGTATTGTGCCCAGTAGTATTGTGCTCATCCTTGTAGAATTGTGCCCAGTAGTATTGTGCTCATCCTTGTAGTATTGTGCCCAGTAGTATTGTGCTCATCCTTGTAGTATTGTGCCCAGTAGTATTGTGCCCATCCTTGTGCCCTGTGGTATTGTGCTCATCCTTGTAGTATTGTGCCCTGTAGTATTGTGCTCATTTTTGTGCCCTGTAGTATTGTACTAATCCTTGTGCCCTGTAGTATTTTGCTCATCCTTGTAATATTGTGCTCAGTAATATTGTGCTCATCCTTGTGCCCTGTAGCATTGTGCTCTTCCTTTAGGCAAAAAAAAAAAATTCACTTCACCTTTCCTCCGTTCCCTCAGGCTGTGTGCCGACGTTCATTGTTAGCAGTGTTTTGGAGGCAATGTTCAGTACAAGCAGAGTGGATGGGATTTCTAAAAGTCCCATGCCACTGTGCGTGCGCGGCCCGTAGCAAACACTGGCCTGCGGTGCGGCTTTCAGAAGTCGCAGCATGTCAGTTCTTTGCTGCGGAGCTGCATTCATCCTCCCTAGAGAGAACACAGCGAGGAGACCGCAGCGCCTCGAACCCTGATTGCCGGCACGGGCCGCTGCGGCCTCCTGCGGAGGAGACTTGCAGCCCCGTAGGTCAGGACCCACCGCATCCAGGACACAACAGGTCCTGATCGTGGGCACGGAACTTACCTTCTTGTTGTGGCCCATGATGTTCGCGGGGTCGGCGCTGTCAGGACTTTACTACGGTTGACTCATTTGCGGTAACGCGCAGAGGAGCTTTCTGCACTGTACCAAAAGCACCCACCCACCAATCAGATACAAGGCGGTGATGTCATAGAGCGACGTCACCTCCTTGCATCTGATTGGCCCGCTGCAGCCATTGCTATAGTGCAGACAGCTCCTCTGCGCTGTACCGCAAATGAGTCAACTGTAGTAAAGTCCTGCCAGCGCTGACCCCCAGCACAGGGCCGCAATCGTCACGGGGTCTTCGGGCCACAACAAGCAGCCTCAGGGGCTGCATGTTTGAGACAGCTGCTTTAGAGCAACTTATCAGGTTGCTCCGCCTTAGCAACTATATAGTTGCTGCCCCTTTTTAAGAGCGGCTCTTTTGGCTTTAATTCAGGGGTGGGAAACCTTTTTACTGCCGGAGGGCCATTTAAAATTTTCTACCAACCATCGGGGGCCGCACAAAATTAACAACTTGACAACTACCCAGCTATATTTGGTCAAACAATTAATTAACTCACCCCTACTTTGGTGGCTGGAGCTGCTTCTCCTTGTTGCGGCTGTGATGTTGGGTGATATTGATCATCTTGTGTCTCAGAGCTGCTTTTCCAGGTTTGTCTCGATCTGGAGAGACTGGGGGCATACACATCACAGGAGACGCTGGGGCGCATAAATTACAGGAGATACTGGGAGTACACATCACAGGAGGGGCTGGGGCATGTACATCACAGGAGGGGCTGGGGCATGTACATCACAGGAGAGGCTACAGGAGAGGCTGGGGCATGTACATCACAGGAGGGGCTGGGGGCGTATACATCGAAGGAGATGCTGGGGCATATACATCACTAGGGGGGCATGGACAGCCCTGGCTGTGGCACGGACAGCACTAGGTGGCATCACTAGGGAGGCACAGACAGAACTGGGGGAGCATAGACATCACCAGGAGGGTACGGACTGCACTGCGGGACATAGACAGCAGTGGGAGGGTACAGACAGCAGTGGCGAGTACACAGCACTGGGGGTGCACAGTACTAAGGGGTGGCACACAGCACTGGGGAGCACGGACAGCATAAGGGGGGCACGTACAGCACTGACCGTGACATGGACCGCACTGGTGGCAGCATTAGGTGGTGCGGACATCACTGGGGAGCGTAGACATCACCCAGGGGGACACATACAGCAGTAGGAGGTTGCACAGCGCTTAGGGGGTACACACTGTACTAGGGGGTACACTCACCAAGGAGAACCCCTAGAACCCTGAAACCCTTTGACCCCTATATGACCCGCCCCAGGGCCGTGGGGTACTCTGTTCCGGGTGTTGGTTAATGGGATTATGTCACGGGGGCCTGTGCCTGGTTCCGTGGCCCTGGTGGTCGCTGAAAGTCAATAAATAATAAAAATAAAAAACGCCACCTACGCCACCTACGGTGGCGCCACCTACGGTTCCAGTATGGTTACTGGGGCTGCAGGTCAGACCTCTGGGGTGATGGTTAGGCAGCCAGTTGTTTACGCTTCCCGTAGGTGAAGCGGGGTCCCCAGGGCAGTTTTTGTATTACACAGATATGGCGGTTTTTCTTCACAGCCTTTTTAACTGTCACTTTAGTGCAGCAGCCTATGGCTTCTCAGATGAAAGAAATAAAGTGCATCACACCAATTCATTAACTCTGACCAGATTTTACTTGCAGGTGTTATTAAAAATGGGTTCAGTTTCTGATGTTACAGTTTTTGGTGATCTGGGAACAGTTCAGGATCTCTGCACCAGGTCAGTTGTGTGGCCTCCCTGCTGCGCTATGTTTCTCCTTGGTACTAACTGAAAAATAAGGAGCGCTGATAGTGTAATACCAACAGATCAGTGAGGTAGATCAGGAAAAATACACTCACCTGAAAAGGTTGTGAGATAGTCACAACCACTGATAGAGCATAGGATGAAGGCGTCTGCTGCAGCCCCACAAGGATGTGCATACAAATCAGAGTGAAGAGGGGGTTAATGCCGCGCATCAGCCAAAATGAAGATGTAGCACGTTGATGTTATAAACGTATTCTTTTATTCCATCGGTCTACGCGTTTCGAGGATACACCTTCAGGAGCAGTGCATCAACATAGTATCATGTACTATGTTGATGCACTGGTCCTGAAGAAGAGGTGTATCCTCGAAACACGTAGACCGATGGAATAAAAGAATACGTTTATAACATCGTGCTACATCTTCATTTTGGCTGATGCGCGGCATTAACCCCCTCTTCACTCTGATTTGTATGCATCTCCTTGGTACTAGGCTGCCTGTAGCTATACCATGTCCCTCTCTCACTGTCTTCACCTGTATGACAGGCGGCGGGAGCTTCTCTAAGGGGCACTGCTGTACTCACTGCGGTCCCTAAGCTCTGTGTAGCTGCTTTGCCTTCAGGTGCTGCTGCGGCCAGGAGATCTGCAGTCTCCCTGGCCCCCGGTCTTTATTGCTGGGCAGATTAGATCATTCACAATCTCGGATGCTGGTGTCCGATAATCAGCGCTGTTCCTTGGGGATGAACCGGTCTGGCTCCACCTCCCCGGTCACTCCTCTTTAGCCTCACTCTTGATCCCTCAGGCGGTCACACAGTTACTTGTGCAGGCTAAGCACTGCCCTCTCCATTTTGATGTCTTCCCTCACTCTCTGCTCGCACAGTCTCCTCTTCTCCAACTGTCAACTGTCTCTCTGACTCCGCCTCCAAACCTGGCTTTAAAGGGGACCTCACCTGAACTCGACTTGTAGAGCTTCCCCTCCAGGCTTGGAGTGGAAATGTTGTATGTGGGATTACCTAATGTGGAGATCCTTCCCTGCCCAGGTACAGGTATATTTGTGGCAACTGAACCCTGGGGTGCCACATATACAGGGATTTGGTATTACACAGGGCCAAGGTGATCACTACCTGTGGAGGGCTGTAATCCGGAGAGTAGTCGTCAGGCAGGGTCAAACCAGGAATTGCAGAACAGTGACAGAATCGGCAGGCAAGGACGTAATCCGCAAACGAAGCAAAGGTCCAATCCGGATCGGGCAGCAAGGTACATAAACGACAGGCAGAAGGTAGTCAGAACAGAAGCAAGGTCAGCGGACAGGAATCAAAATACAAACAGCACAGGAATACAAACTATCTCTGGCAGTGGTCACATGACAGGAGGGGGAATAAGAAGGGTGTGGTGTCTTCTCATTGGCTGCAGGTGAATGATGGCAACTTCAGCTGGAAGACACATACCACCTACAGTCAGTTAGTGATACTGCAGGTTCCAGGGAAACCCAGCCTATTGGATGAGCGGAGCCTGTGCTCAGCAGAGCCACGGGCACCAACTCCTCTCCCATCACCAGCACTATCTATGGTGAGAACACGGCGTTGCCTGGAGATCGGAGCAGAAGTCGCAGGAGCAGGCTCTGGTGGGGACATGACACCGGTAAATCTGCTGCAGCTCTTCTGTGACTTTATTGCAGCGTGCTGCTTACCCCGCCCACCAGAGCATGCTAGCACAAGCCGGGGTTAAGCATAAAATGTATTGGCTGCAGTCAGGTCCTGGAAGTAGCATGTAAATTCTAGCGTTTATTAGTGAGTCTGTTTAGAATTTATGGGCTGAAGTCAGGATCTGGAAGGAGTCCATACATTCTAGCATCTACCCACAGGGCTTCAGACCGTGGGATTAAAAGGGTCGGCAGCCCAGGGGCCGCATAATGAGTCATCACGGGCCGCGTATGGCCCGCAGGCCGGAGGTTCCCCACCCCTGCTTTAATTCTTTAAGATCATTTGGACAAAAAAACGGTGTCAGCAGCTTCAGTGCTGAAAGCTGCACTCCAGTTGCAATTGACAATCGACACCAAGAACAATCTTACTGTGAGGCAGTCGTCTTAAATGAGGCAACACGTACTTCTGCAGTGGCTATAGATGACGAGAACAATCTTACTTTAAAGCAAACTTCACAAATGATGTACCAGTTACTTCTACAGTGGATTCATGCAGCCAGAGCAAACGATCTTACTTTGATGCAATTTTCATAAATGACGCCCCATTTAGTTGTGCATTGGTTGTTGACAGCCGTTGCTATAGTTAGACTTTAGAGCGAGTTATCACTTTGCCCCACCTTAGCGAATATATGGTTTTGGCTTTTTTAAGAGCGACTCCTTGGGTGCCGCCACTTTAATTATAATTAAATAATTATTTAAGACCATTTGGGCAAAATCTGTGGTTTTCTATTCAACACACGGGCACCCTTTTTCTCCTGTATTTCTATAAAGCCTAAATTTGAAAAGACAAATCTTGTGAAGGGTGAGAGATTTTGCATTTTTATGTTCAGGCCATGCAAAATATTACTCAAAATGGGTGAAAACTGTGCTTCTGTATTCAACTGGCTACCACACACAGATTGTTTGCGTGACAGATATAGATACAGTAGATATGTATAGGTGTTGACTTTACCTCGCTTGCAGTAAAGGAAAAATGGAGACTCTTGATCCCTACTATTCAAGAGGAGGATTGAGAGGAGATTTTGGAGTCCCCCGACCAAGGTTTCCCCCTCTGCCAATAACAAAATAATTCAACTCTGTGTAGGAACACTATATAAAAAAAAATTCCTGCATGAAACTTTATATTTAGTGAGGAAATAACTGGTCTTGCGATGGATGGCCCCTGCCCAATTGTGCGGTCATGGATTGAGTTAGTTAAACTGTATGTTCATATGGTATTATCAGAATATAGGCTGTCCTGAGAAATTTTCAACAATTTCAGATTTTTTTTTTTTTAATTCATCTGCCCTCACTGTTTCACCACATAATTCCAAAATTCCAACGTATTATTTATCATATTAGTGTAATATAATTTGGGTAATCTATTCTTTCTCTCAGTACTATAGTGATCCCTATGTTGCAGAGGTAACTCCTATGGATTTACTCTGAATGAGTTTTTCTCGTCGGCAAATTAGTTACCGTATTTTTTGGATTATAAGACGCACTTTTCCTCCCAAAAATTTTTGGGGAAAATGAGGGGTGTGTTTTAAAAACCAAATATAGCTTACCGGGCGGGCGGTCTGTGCGGCGAACGGGTGCGTTCGGGCGGCTGGGTGCCTGTGGCTGCGTGCAGGCGGACAGGTGCCTGTGGCTGCGTGCGGGCAGCCGGGTGCCTTTCTGTGCCGGCTGCCTCTCTGTCCTGGAGGCCGGCTGCCTCTCTGTGCGGGTGGGCGGGCGTTCCTGCTGCTGCCACTCTGTGCGTGCGTTCGGGTGGTTGTGCGGACTGCTGTGGCTGTGTGACAGGTGTCCCAGTGTGTCCGCAGTCCCAGTTTAGAATGATGGCGCCGGGAGTCAGCACGGTAAGACAAAACTAGAGTATAAGACGGACCCCATTTTTATTTTTTTTATCTCTAAATTTGGGGTGCGTTTTATAATCTGGTGCGTCTTATAAAACGAAAAATGCCGTAATTGTTATTTCTCTGACGCCTCATTGGGGGGCACAGGACCATGGGTGTTTTGCTGCCTATCCATAGGAGGACACTAAGTAGATGCAAAAGCATAGCTCCTCCTCTGCAGTATACACCCCCAGGCCGGGCCAGGCAACCTCCGTTTTAGCTTAGTGTCTGTAGGAGGCACTTCCTTTCAAGGTTTATTTTTTGAGGGCGACGGTTTCCTTTTGGGACCGATCTCCCACTACCATTAACGGGCGGGAACGTGGAGTGTCGCCTCCACGTACCCCCTACCGCGACGCTGGATCCTGGGCTGGACGACGGGTTCCACAGACACCGATTTTCCAAAGCCCAGGGTAGAGGCCTGTGCCCCTATAGCCCAATTCCTCTTCCCCTCTTTGCAGGCTCTGAGTTGAATATGGCACCAATTCCTCAGCCCCTCTTTGCAGGCTCTGAGTTGAATATGGCACCGGTGTGACCGGACACAGCAAGCTGACTCTATTTTCACTGCCTGGACTGAACCAGTCTTTAAGGTGAGATCCCCCCTGACTGGTTTCCCAGACAAAGGGAGAAAGACGGTGCAGGGAAGGCTCCCAGGACATTCACAGTATTTATTATGAGAAAGTCCCTTGCAGATTGCAAGGAGGAGAGCCCCAAGGATCCTGAGCACACAGTGTTAACTTTTCTCTAGCTTGCTGGCTGGAGGAGGGGGGAAGTCACTCCTGTTTGCAGAAAGTCCTGCACAGATAATTTCTCGGTGGCAGGGGGAGGGCACAGCGCTCAGGTACTCACGCTGTTTATTTGCTCTGTTTATTTGCTCTAGCAGAAAAGCCGGCTGATAACCAGCAGTGACAAGCTGTGTGCTGACTGGAGGGAGAGGGAGGAAAACTATCAAAAGCTCCCTTCCCGCCGTTTTTTACTACCCACAGCAGGGGGGGGAACACTGACTTCTTCGCGCTCTTTTAGGGCTAAGCCCCGCCCCCCACAGCCGCGATAAGCCCCTTCCCCAGGAAAGCGTGCGAAGATCTCCATAGAGCTTACTCCTTCCTGAGGACAGGGCCATTGGCTGATTCTGTTGAGGTGCTTGCTTCACTTGTAGCTCTGCTGACCATTGCTCCCCCTCCTGGCATACTCCTATTAGGAACATGCAGAATTCTAAGGGCACTAAGAGTGCTAAGGCCCACATAGTCTATTATTCAGCCTGCACTGCCTGCTAGACTGAGCTACCACGTAAACACACCTCTTCTCTCTGTGAGTCCTGTGCCCCTATAGCCCCCCAAGACCCCCCCCCCGCCACCCCCGCCGCAACCTTCAGCCCAGAGCCTAGGGCTCCCAGCCCACCGGAATGGGCACAGTTTGTCCCAATCCATCAATCCATGGAAAAACTGTCACAGAACCTGGTGCTGGCTATGCAATGTCGTCCTCCACACCCTTCTGGGTCCCTGGACAGAACGCAGCCTGAGGATACCCCTATGGAGGATTCTTCTGAGGTTATCCGGGCACATGCTTCACCGGTTGCAGGGATCAGGAAAAGAGCACACGGCCAGGTGTCTCCAACGGGCTCTCCCTCGGGAGCACAAAGGGCAGGCTCTCCCACATGCTCCACTGCTTCTGAAGAGCTGGAGGCGGGATAATGCTGTTTATACCTAGAGGATTCCTTGGTTTCAGCCTCCCCAGATGATCAAACTGCAATAGACTCCCTTATAGCAGCAATCAACCAAACTCTGCATGTGGAGGATCCCCCATCCACTACCACTGACCATGCGGTCTCCTTTAAGAGGGCAAGGAAACCCCAAAAGGTTTTTGCTGATCACCCAGAGTTTCAGGATATCCTCACAAAGCAAAGGGAGAAGCCTGACAGGCGCTTCGGTAACCGAAAACTTATGGAGTCCCGGTACCCTTTTGCCTCACCTGCCCCTAAGGGCTGGGCCGATCCGCCCTCGGTCGACCCCCCCCCAGTCTCCCGCCTTACCACAAAGACGCTCCTGTCTTTACCCGATGGTTCCTCCATCAAGGACCCGACAGACAGACAGGTGGAGCACCTCGGCCGCTCTGCTTTTGAGGCTGCGGGTTCCCCCCTCTCGCCCTCCTTTGCTTCTGTGTGGGTCGCAAAGGCGATCTCGGTCTGGGCAGAATCCCTTAACACTTCGCTTGAGGAATCCCAGTTCATTCATACCTTCACAGAGGTAACAGCTCAAATTGCCGCTGCGGCGGAGTACCTCATGCAGTCCTCCATGGACGCTGCTACCTGCGCAGCGTTTGCCGCCTCAAATACCATAGCCATCCATAGAGCTCTCTGGCTCCGACAATGGCGAGCGAAATCTGCCTCCAAGAAGTCTCTCACGGGCCTTCCCTTTTTTCCAGACTGATTGTTTGGCGAACGTCTGGACAAGCTCATTTCTGACGCCACGGGAGGAAAGAGTACCTCCCTCCCCCAGCTGAAGTCCAGGACGTCCTTCACCAGACGTCCACAGTCCTCGTTCCGCTCTTTTCGGAACTCATTTGGTTGGTCGACATCCCGTGCTGTCCCCGCCACCAGCCGCGGACTACGCAGGGACCGACCTTTTCAGCTCTCCCCGAAACCCACTTCATCATGGCAGCCTAGATCAAAACAGTCCAGGACTAGGGAGACTCGGCCACGACGTTTTCCCCCCTCATGACTCCTTCAGCGCCCCGGAAGACACACATTGTAGGAGGTCGAATGCGGCTCTTTCAACACATCTGGGCTGCCGCCTCAGACGACAAATGGGTGCGAGACCTTGTGTCTTCCAGTTACCACATAGAATTTCGGACCCGACCCCCAAGTCGCTTCTTTCTCTTAAACCCCCAAAAGACTCGAAAACGACGTAAAACTTTTTTCTCATCAATCCACTCGCTCCAAACAGCAGGAGTTATAATACCTGTCCCAGACGACGAGAAGTTTGGGGGTTTTTATTCCAACCACTTTGTGGTCCCCAAAGAGGATGGGTCAGTTCGACCCATCCTGGACCTCAAACATCTAAACAAACATGTGCACGTACGGAGATTCAGAATGGAGTCCCTAAGGTCTATTATTGCATCCATGGTCGAAGGGGAATTCCTCGCCTCCATAGACATCAAGGACGCGTACCTGCACATACCCATCGCCCCAGATCACCAAAAGTTCCTCCGCTTCGCAATTCAGGACTCCCACTTTCAATTCGTAGCTCTACTCTTCGGCCTTGCCACCGCACCAAGGGTCTTCACCAAAGTCATGGCGGCCGCCATGAGCGTTCTTCACGCCAGGGAAGTAGTTGTTCTCCCTTACTTGGACGATGACCTCATCAAGGCCCCCTCCTTCCGCGACTGCTCAACCAGCGTACAGATCACTGTGGACTCCCTATCCTGCTTAGGGTGGCTAGTGAATATGGACAAATCATCCCCGATCCCATCACGATCCATCATCTTCCTGGGCATGTCCCTGGACACCCGTCGGGGCTTGATCCTTCTCCCTCAGGACAAGGCGATTGCTCTTCAACGAGCGGTACGCTGCCTTCTACGTCCTCCATCTCGCTCCATTCGATTCAGCATGAAAGTGCTCGGCAGGATGGTGGCGGCTATGGAAGCAGTACCCTTTGCTCAACTGCACCTTCGACCACTGCAGCTAGCCTTTCTAGCGGCCTGGGACAAGAGCCCCTTCTCCTTGGACAGACCTCTTCACCTGACGCCTTCAGTCAGGTATGCACTCCGCTGGTGGCTTCGGTCCTCATCCCTATCGAAGGGGAGATCTTTTCTCCCAGTGAACTGGCTGGTCCTGACCACGGACACCAGCCTCCTAGGCTGGGGAGCAGTGTACCGGCACCACACTGCTCAAGGACGTTGGATGCTCCAGGAGTCTTTCCTACCCATAAACATCCTGGAACTCTGCGCGATCTTCCTCGCGCTCAGAGTGTTCTGCCCTCTGCTAGCGGGTCGTCAGATTCGAGTCCAATCGGACAATGCGACAGCTGTAGCCTTTATCAATCGGCAGGGGGGCACCGGCAGCAAAGCGGCTTATCTCGAAGCCCACAAGATCCTTAGCTGGGCCGAATCAACGGGATCAGTGATATCAGCGGTACACATACCGGGGGTAGAGAACTGGACAGCAGACTTTCTAAGTCGCCAAGGCCTGGCCGCCGGAGAATGGTCTCTCCACCCAGATGTTTCTACACATCTGCACTCGCTGGGGCACACCAGACGTGGACTTAATGGCCTCAAGGTTGAATGCAAAGGTACCCGCGTTCATAGCCAGGTCACCCGACCCGCAGTCAATCGGCACGGATGCTCTAGTCTGCTCCTGGCACCACTTCCGCCTGCCTTACATATTTCCACCTCTACCCCTGCTGCCGCGGGTAATCGGGAAGATCAAGGCACAGGGAGTCCCGGTGATACTGATAGCACCGGACTGGCCCAGGCGCGCCTGATACGCCGAATTAGTACAAATGCTCACAGACGCACCGTGGCGCCTTCCAGACATCCCACACTTGCTGACCCAAGGGCCCATTTCCCATCAGAACTCCAGAGCCCTGAAGCTGACAGCATGGCCATTGAGACCTGGGTATTAACAAGAGCAGGATTCTCCCCCGCGGTTATTTCCACCATGATCAGCGCCCGAAAGCCTGCTTCATCCCGCATTTACCACCGTACGTGGAAAATCTTCCTTTCATGGTGCAGGGAAACTAACGTCCAGCCTATGCCTCTGGCCATCCCCAGAATTCTCGACTTTCTACAGTCTGGCTTGCAAGCGGGGTTGGCTCTCAGTTCCCTTAAAGGGCAGGTCTCAGCGCTCTCAATCTTCTACCAATGCCGCCTGGCTCAAAAACCGCAAGTCAAGACCTTCCTCCAGGGCGGTTCCCATCTAGTTCCCCCGTACAAATGGCCGCTGGAACCATGGGACCTCAACCTCGTTCTGGACGGTCTCCAGAGGTCTCCCTTTAAACCTCAAGGAATCCTCCCTTGCTTTTCTGTCCTGGAAGGTATCATTCCTGGTGGCAATTACGTCCATCAGACGGGTTTCGGAGCTAGCAGCACTCTCTTGCCGCGAGCCTTTTTCTGATCTTTCACCAGGACAAGGTGGTTCTGCGCCCCCTTCCGGATTTCCTTCCAAAGGTTCTTACCCCGTTTCATTTGAACGAGGACATTGTTCTGCCTTCCTTTTGTCCACACACGGTTCATAGGGTGGAAAGACTCTGGCTCGCTGGATTCGCTCTGCGATCCAGGAAGTCTTCCGCTTGCAACTCAACAATACAATTCTCATAATGGAAGCCATTAATATGAGCACCAGGTCAGCCAACGTAAGGCAGAGAGGGTGCCAGCACTACTCAAAATGACAGTAATACACAGGAGGACAAGAGTAAAGTGCAAAAATTCATATACTTTGAGACATACACTACACAGAACGATTAAAAATGGTGGTGCACTACCATAATGTGGGGACAGCATGCCACAGTCCAAGTATAGTAAAGTAGGGACAGCCAACTATAGTATGTCAATCCATAGAGTAAGTAACTATGAGAATGGGGGCTGTCACAGGGTTAGCTCAGGACAGGAGGCAAAAAATGATGTAATATAAGGCTAGGACTCTGGATGGGAAGACAGCACTTAAAGTCCATCATAGGATCTCCAACAGGTATTGGGGAGTAGCTATGGTGATACTATAACTGAGGTCACAAAGGTAAAAGGTACAGGTATGATAAAATGAGGAAAGAACCAACAGTACAGAGGCACATAGGGGATTATCAGCAATTTCTTACCTAAAGTGCTAGTGCAATGAGAGATTCAAAATAGTGCTCCAAGTGCTGCTGGCCCAAACACAGTCCAATAGCGCAATGAGGTCCCTAGATAACGCCCAGGATCTCCATCCGACGCGCGTTTCTTGGGGTACAAGCTTTCTCAAGGTGGGGAGCCAGAGTGATAAGCACAGTACTGGCGGTCTCCTTAAATAACCCTTAAGGTGATATGGCACAGGTGCGTGGCCCGGCCGCCGAAACAGGAAGTAACACAAACCAGATGAGCGGTGGGTGGGCGTTGCTGGCGGCGTTGGTATGGTAGTCAGGGACGCATCTCCCTGACAAACGTCACATCAGAGGCCGTCACATGATCCTCGATATCGGGTAGGCGGGACCGGAAGTGACCTATCCTGAATATACGATGCAGCAATAGCAACGTGAATATTCAAACCAAGGGCACACCTCCCGGATGACCGCGGCACCGGAAGTTGTCACGAGTCAAGGGAGATCAGCCTCCCACTCCCACTGGTGAGACACAGTGAGTGATGTGCGCCACCGCTAATGACCGCCTACATTGAACTGACATAATACAAATCATAGTGCCGCGAGACCGGAGGGCCCCACGTGGTTCAGAGGACGCGTCAGCCCCGTAACCACACCCCGCCACTCTCAGTCAAGCTGGGTAGGAGGCGCACACAGGTACACCGCATCCCACGTGACTTGTGACGCGGGCGCACCCACATCGCCCTGAGGGGACGTGTTCCCCCGGCAACTATGCGGGTGCACCTCGCGACACAGTCACTGGCACCAGAGATAACATACTGCAATAAAGTCGGATCAGGCATCGGCGGGGGTGGCACAGACCACCTCAGAACATCACAACCAATAATAAAAAGGGGATGCCCAGAAACAACATGAAGAATTAAATATATGAAGGCCATCAATCGGATAGCGAAATACCGCTCTTAAGTCTCAGCACATAATTACAATAATTTAATAAAAGCCACATATACTATAAGTAAAGTTGGATAAATGTTCCAAATACAGAAGAGGCTTCATCCAGGTCTTCGAGGCAGGTAAAAGTGTGCCAGGGATCTCAATCTGTATGATGTGGACACAATTCCAGAAGATCAAGGGAGGGGCCACACCAGTAGCAAACTAATATAGAGAGAAGGAGGGAATTAGTATACAATGGAGACAACCAGTCTGTGGTCACCACCACTGAGCAAGAGGATGACCAATGGTGGTACCAAAGAAGGGGGATGCAATACAACACAATAAATTTAAAAAAACAAGAAATATAAAAGCAAGAAAAGGAACATGCCAAGAGGAGGTATGAGAAAAACCGAAGGAAACACTGCGCAAACTACAAAAAGGATACAAAGCTAATGTTTTCATTAAGCCCCTTAAGGGTTAGAGTATCCAAAGTAGAAATCCATCTGGACTCGACCTGGGCCAGTCGCTTCTTTAAATCGCCGCCGCGGGACCCACCACAGACTGTCAATCCCTCGTATCTTTAAGCCAGATGGATTACTGCCATGAAATCTCCGAAAGTGCCGAGAGAGTGTCTTAAGTAGTGTTACATCAACAACATCCCTGGCGGCACTTATATCACGCACATGTTCCCTCGTGCGTACCCGCAGTTCACGTGAGGTGAGACCAACATACACGAGGGAACATGGGCAGGTGGCATAATAAATAACGTGTGTCGTACAACACGTAATATGGCATCTGATGTTAAATGTCCTAGTACCGTCAGAAGAGGTAAAGGACGTGGCACGAAGGGTGTTTGGGCAGGCCAGGCATCGGCCGCACGGAAAGCAGCCCACCAAAGGGCCACAGGTACTAAAAGGATTCAGAATTGGAGGGGCATAGTGGCTTTTTACCAAGATATCGCGGAGATTTTTTGAACGATGGGCCGTCATGAGAGGACCAAGGGGAAGCATGTCAGCTAAGATGGGGTTCAATCGCAGAACAGGCCAATGTCGCTTCAGAATCTCTCGCGAACAAGGGGGGTCAGGATGTTGATGTTTGGGGGTATACTGCAATAGTTGTAAACGTGGGGTCAGCTTTGCACGTAAGTATCCCCTCCTGATAGAACGATTACTATAGCCTCGATCCCTGAAGCGGCATCCAAGATCGGCCGATTATTGCTCAAAAGAATCATTGGAGGAGCAGATCCGCCTCGTCCTCAAGAATTGGCCGGTCGGGATGGCGCAGATTGTAGATGGTGTGTGAGATGATAAGGCATGCAGCAGGGCATTGACAGAGGTGGATTTCCAATGGACACTAGTCTGTATAGTTGACATTAAATCGACCTCGATGTTGATATCTAAAAAGTCAATGCACCTGCTGCTATGCTTATAGGTCAATTTGATGTTGAAATTATTGCTATTCAAATGTCCCATAAATTCGGCCGCCCCCATGGCAGTGCCGTGTTGCTGCAGATAAAATTGATCCTTGAAAATAAAAAAAATTGTGAGTGAGGGCAAAGTGGAGCAGCTCAAGGATAAATCCATTAAGTTCGCCATCCCGACCGCCGATCCCAAGGAAGAGGCGGGTGGTCTCCAACCCGTCAGAATGGGAAATGCAGGTATATAGGTTCTCCACATCAGTCGTAACAATCAGCATATCATGATCCATAAAGATGCCGTCAATCCGCCGGAGCACATCAGTCGTGTCACGGACATAGGAGGGCAAGGTTTCCACTAATGGTTTGAGATGATAATCAATATATTTACAGATTGGGTCACACAAGCCTCCTATGACGGACACGATGGGGCGCCCCGGGGGACTAAGGGCATCTTTATGGATTTTAGGTAGTAGATAAAAAGTAGGTACCTTTGGATACTTGGTGGAGAGCCCTTCTGCCATCTTGTTGTTAGTCACGCCGATCTCAGATGTCGCCTCCAAAATCTTTGACAGACCACGCGAGAAAGACTGTACAGGATTGAAAGATAATTTGGAGTAAGTGTTCCTATCACGTAGTTGCCTAAAGGCCTCTTTTTCATAATTTTCCACTGCCCAGATCACAATGTTGCCCCCCTTGTCTGCCGGTTTTATTACGACATTCTGGATACTGCTCAGCTCATTCAGTGCTTGTCTCTGTCTATAGGTAAGATTGTCTTGCTACCTTCTTGCTGGAATTTGCTTGAGGTAATCAGTTACCAAACGGGTGAAGACCTCAATGGCAGGGCAGAGTGACAAGGGGGGAAACTTCGTAGATCTGGGCAGTAGTGACCTAGGGAACACACCCAAATCTTCCAAATCCTGTAATGCCTCCCTCTCCGCAGGACTGTCCAACCCCCTGGTCTCTCGTCTGTGGTGTAGTCTCTTTAGAATAAGTTTACGTGCAAACAGGTGAGTGTCTTTTAAGGCTAAAAAGAAATCAAAGTTGTTGGTGGGGGAGAAAGTAAGGCCTCTTGACAATACATCCAATTGATCATTGGACCGTATATGTGTAGAGAGATTGATTACCTGAAGCCTATTTTTTTCCCCCTTGCTTAATAGCTGTTTGTTTATTTCGAGCAGATTTCACACGAGCTCCAACACTTGATTCCGCCTCATTGACACTAACCGAAGCCTCAGAGGAGTCGCCACACGAGGTTAAAGATGACAAAGAAGCAGAGTATCCGCAATCCGCGTGAAATGGTCCTCCCACGAGGGCCCGTCCTGGATCTAGTATGCCATCTATACATTGAGGAATTAGTGTAGTCCCCCAGGTCTCTGTTAAATTTTTTTCAATTTTTGGCCACAGATCTCCTCTAATTTAGACAGTTCTTTCTCTATCTCTGCATCCATTTTGGTAACAATATCAGCTGAGCACTTATTTTTGATGGTCTTTTCAAGTCCCTCCAATTTGGCTTCCATAGTGGTAAGAGATGCCGTATTGTGGTCCCTTAGCAGAGACAAGAACCCCAAAGAGCAAGTTTGGGCCAGACACTCCCACTTCTCACGGAAGGAGGAGTCCTCCACCGGAAAGGATGGGAATATCTGGACCCGCAGCCCACGGGGGACCATGTCTCTGTAAAGGTATTTGGCGAGTAAAGCGCCGTTCCAACATATTCTCAGTCTCCTCTTTAACAGCTCCTTATACTTAAAAATCAAAGTGTCATAATTGGATGAATCAACATCACAGGTAACATCCTTGTTGTGTTCGTTCAGAACGTTGTCAAAGTGTAAAGACCACGCCCGGTCTTGAGCGCGAAAATCCATGCTTAAATGAGAATAATCTGTGAGAAGCACAGAGAGACATATTAACTCTCATAATTCTCATAATGGAAGCCATTAATATGAGCACCAGGTCAGCCAACGTAAGGCAGAGAGGGTGCCAGCACTACTCATAATGACAGTAATACACAGGAGGACAAGAGTAAAGTGCAAAAATTCATTTACTTTATTGAGACATACACAACACAGAACGATTAAAAATGGTGGTACACTACCATACTGTGGGGACAGCATGCCACAGTCCAAGTATAGTAAAGTAGGGACAGCCAACTATAGTATGTCAATCCATAGAGTAAGTAACTATGAGAATGGGGGCTGTCACAGGGTTAGCTCAGGACAGGAGGCAGGAGGACAGGAGGAGGCCACCCATTGACATGAATGAGGTGTGTCAAAACGCAACCATAATGTTTAGCTGTGCGTTTGCACTGCATTTTTGTTGCGTTCTGCATGCTTTTTTGACAAACAAAACGCAGGCCTTTCGGGCTCTCTCTCTCTGTTTGTCGATAATGGTCTCTCTCTCTTTCTGTCGGTCTCTCTCTCTCTGTCGGTGGTCTCTCCCTCTCACCCCCCTCTCTCATACTCACCGATCACCGACGTGGCGCTGCACAGCTGTCACACTGCTCCGGTGACTACTTCTGCTTTTAAAAATGACGGCCGCTCATTATTCCATCTTATATTCACTGCTTCCCCCACCCTCTGGCACCTATGATTGGTTGCAGTCAGACGAGCCTCCACACTGAGTGACAGCTTTCTCAATGCAACCAATCACAGCCGCCGGTGGGCAGGTCTATAATGGGCAGTAAAATAAATAAATAAAACATTAAAAATACGGTGTGCGATCCCCACCCCCACCCCCAATTTTGATACCAGCCAAGGTAAAGCCACATGGCTGAGGGCTGGTATTCTCAGGATGGGTAGCCCCCCAGCCTAAATATATTCGCCAGCAGCAGCACGGAAATGCCGCATCCATTAGCTGCAACAGTCCTGGACTCTACCCGGCTTATCCCAATTGCCCTGGTGCGGTGGCAATCGGGGTAATAAAAAGTTAAGGCAGGCAATAACTGCCACTAAGTCCTAGCTTAGTGATGGCAGGCGTCTGAGGCACCCCCCATCGCTAAACTGTAGTGAAAGTAAATAAACACAAACACTGAAAAATCCTTTGTTTGAAATAAAACAAAAAAAACACCCTCTTTCACCACTTTATTAATTTTCAAACACCCCTCCAGGTCCGACGTAATCCGCACGAGGTTCCATGACGCTTTCAGTTCTGTTACATCGGAAGTTGACAGGAGTGGCCGTAGAGCACGACCGCTAACTGTGACCTTCACGCAGCAACTGAAGTGAGTTGCGCTGTCATCGGCGACGTCACTCAGGTTACCCGTGGCCACAGTTGGAGTCCTCCAACTGTCTCAGGTGGAGGACTTCAGCTGTGGCCGCGAGTAAACTGAGTGATGGCACCGCTGATCGCGCGGCTCGCTTCATTCACTCAGTTGATTTGCGGTCACAGGTGAGTCCTTCACTTGTGATCACAAATCAGGTTGCGACACAGAGAGCTTCACGATGACAGTTCATTCTCATCACGCTGCTCTGTCTGCTGTCAGCGGGCATGTAGGAGAGCTGAATTGCCATACTCGCCGATCACCGGCGCAGCGCTGTGCAGCTTTCACAAACTTGCCCCTTCCTTGCCGAGGAGGTTGGCACCCTAAAGCCTGCGCAGTTGGCGCCCCCGCTCACTGTCGACTTACCTTGTACGAACTAAGGTTCCTTTGCCCTTGTTGAACGTGCACATTTACTATACTGCCTTATTTGGGCTGATGGATCACAATATGAGGAACTAAGTGATGGCTGCACTGGAGATTGTGGATCCGTTTATCATCCAGGGAGTCTTTTTATGAGTGTCCTTCACCTGAAACACTCTGGGATAAGATAAGTGGTTAATGCTCTATAGCCCTAGCGGTGCTTACCACTGTTTTAGATTTTACTTCCAATATGATATGTCTAGAATTTGTGGTTGACCCTATAATGCCTAAATACCGTATTTTTCGGACCAGAAGACACACTTTTTTTCCTCCCAAATGTTGGGGGAAAGTGGGGGGGTGCATCTTATGGTCTGACTGTGGCTGCGGGGAATGAGAGTGCTGCGGTGGAGCGGGTCATCGGGGGCACGAGCAGGCTGTAGCAGCCTCCCGTGACTACGTGGGCCCGCTCATTTAATATGCACGCCCATCCTCCTGCCCATCTCTCAGTGCTGAACCCGACGCTGACAGGTGGGCGGGGTGATGGGCAGGGATAAACAGCCGGGCCGTATGATCACCCCTGGCAACTGCAGCCTGGAGTGATCATGTGCGGCTGTATTCACTGCCCCCCGCGCATTATTATCAGTGTGGGGGGCAGTGAATCATTACACATTACTCACCGTTCCCCTGCAGCATCGCGATCCCCTGTCTGCCGGTCAGCTGACTTGAGTGGAGACTGGCGGGGCGCACAGCGATGACGTCATCGCTGTGCGCATGTGTCCACGCTGCCGAGACACAGACCACTGGAGGACATCGTGATGCTGCAGGGGAACGAGGACAGCTCCACTCAGCGGCGCTGCCGCTGACATAGACGGTAAGAGGAGCGGTGCTGCAGGGAGAGAGGTGAGGTGAGGTAAGGTGAGTATGAACGTTTATTTATTTTTTTTTTTATGTGCCACAGGATGCGGCCATACACCAGGATGAGGGCATATAGCAGGATAGGGGTATATTATGAGCAGCATGGGGAGTATATGAGCAGGATGAGAGTATATGAGCAGCATGGGGAGTATATGAGCAGGATGAGGGTATATAGCAGCATGGGCAGTATATGAGCAGCATGGGCAGTATATGAGCAGCATGGGGAGTATATGAGCAGGATGAGGGTATATAGCAGGATGAGGGTATATAGCAGCATGGGGAGTATATGAGCAGCATGGTGAGTATATGAGCAGGATGACGGTATATAGCAGTAAGGGGAGTATGAGCAGCATGGGGAGTATATGAGCAGGCTGGGTAGTATATGAGCAGTACATTACCCCATAACAGTGTCTGCAGCAGATTCTCGCCCCTTAAGTGTGTCATGACCACATTTTTTGCTTAAAATTTTATTTTCCTCCTCTAAAACCAGGGTGCGTCTTAGAGTCCGGTGCGTCTTATAGTCCGAAAAATACGGTAACTGCTTTGGCATTGAATGTACTGTAATTTATCCTTAGGACTCATTTTTATAGGTTTATATAATAGGTTTTTTGACAAATCATGGCTGAGACATCTATGTGGCACCACTCCACTGACATCTTTTCCCCCTCATGAAGCTTGTTATGCGAGACGCGTAGGGGCATACATCCATCTAATCTAATCTATGTGACCTCCCATGGGTAAGCTGACTGCTTGAGGACTTATATTTTCAATTACGGATGAACTTCCCTGACTTATTGTATATACTATGGTTCATTGCTATCGACATATATACAGGAATTTTTTCCTTGATTACAGCTGCTTTCCATGTTGTATATTGATGCCTGGTTTAAACTCTGATTATAGTAACCCTTCTAATCAATAGTATTTGCCAGGCTATTATAACTGAGGTCACAATTCCATTATCCAATAGGGTTTTTATTGTGCCATTTTTCTAGTCCTCGTTCCCTGCCCCCCTTCCTTCATGTAAACTGTATCATCATTGTAATTGTTATCCCCATTTCTAATTATAATAAAATATTTTTATGTGCAAATGATTTTTGGGTGATATTGATTATGTTTATATATATTGATGGCACACAGAGTCCTTTTTCTCTTCTTAAATTTGTGATCTCATTATCGTTGTCTGGCTGAGAGTTTTCATTCATGTCTCATGTACTGTAAATATTATATAACCTGTCTGTACAAGTGGAGGGATTTGAGCATCTCCTGATTCCCAGTGGGACATAGGTGAACCAGCATCTAATAGTGCTTTTTTTGTTATTTGAACTAACATTTCAATCCTCTCCTGAGGAACCTCAGATAGATGAGGGGAAACGCGTCGGGTGGTATTCCTTTTGGGACTACTTAAGAACTGAGTGGTTATTATTTGGGATACTATACCTCAATATTTTCCCAATTTAATCTGATTGGTTGAAGTTTATCTCTCTCATCTATGTTAGATTCTGCTGTTGGTTCATTTTTGGATATTTAATCCTTATTAGTACGGTAACTACGAGACTTGTTAGGCTCTTATCAGGGCCTGAAAGGTTAGTCGACTGTGAGCGGAGGCGCTATCTGCGCAGGCTTTAGGGTGCCAACCTCCGCGGCAAGGAAGGGGCAAGAATAGGGTAATATGAGGGACAGCCCCCTTGCACGTTTTCTCATTTTGTCATTTTTTTGTATTTATTGAAACAATAGGTTTTGGGATATACTCCCCCCACCCCCCCCCACCTTTGTTAACATGATACCAATAAAATAAGATTTTAGGAGTTTTTGCTTTAGGATTTCTCATCAGAAGGTACTCCCAACTGTTTTTTTTAAAGGGAAGGTATTGTCAAAAAAAAAAAAAAAAATTCAATAACTGAAAAAATGTAAAGTGAAAATGTTTTAATGTTTTGTTTAAATATTATTTGTTTTTAATTGAGAAAAATATAAAAAAATAAAAATAAAAAGTTTGATATTTTCCACTGTTAAACACTAGGGGGAGCAGCTTCTGAAATCCTTAAGAAATCCCACTGTAAAAAAAGCTCACATTACATATGCAGTAAAGTGGGCGGCGTCTGCTCTCCTGTGTGTGATTGCACGCCTCCCCCTCAGAATCTGAGTGTTTACAACAGATAGCAAAGAATGACATGTAGGGACACAGTCCAGAGCCATTTTGTTGATGACCACAAATGTCTAAAGTGTCACCAAGGACAGCAGGAGTATCACACAAGATAGGATTAGATACACGGCCATGCAGACATAATCACACAGGATAGGATTAGATACACGGCTCTGCAGACAGTATCACACAGGATAGGATTAGATACACAGCTCAGCAGATAGTATCACACAACATAAGATTAGATACGCAGCCGTGCAGACAGTATCACACAGGATAAGATTAGATACACAGCTCAGCAAACAGTATCACACAGGATAGGATTAGATACACAGCTCAGCAGACATTATCACACAGGATAGGATTAGATACACAGCCATGCAGACTGTATCACACAGAATAGGATTAGATACACGGCTCTGCAGACAGTATCACACAGGAGAGGATTAGATACACGGCTCTGCAGACAGTATCACACGATAGGATTAGATACACAGCCGTGCAGACAGTATCACACAGGATAGGATTAGATACACAACCCTGAAGACAGTATCACCGGTACACACACAGGTACTCGCATGCAGTGGAGCACACACACACACACACACACACACACACCAGCAACGGGCAGAGCAGGGGCTTGGGAGAAAGGAGGGAGGGAGGGGGGTATCATTGGAGACAGTAACGGTGGGGGGGAGGGGCGGCGGCAGAGCAGGGTCTGGGGAGAACGGAGGGATGGGATGTCATCGGAGACGGTAACGAGGGGAGGAGAGGGTAGGCGGCCCTTACTCACAAATCCCGGCGGTTGACAGGGGTATAGTGGAGCAAACAGCACATGCTGTGAGCTCCGCAATAATGGCGCTGATCTCCTCCCTCTGCTGTGATCTGGACAGCCCAGGGGGCGCGTCCAGGTCACAGCAGACGCCCACTGTAACGTACTGCATGGGGTCGTATCTTGACTACTGTTCTCTATGTACAGGGGCTGGCATAAAGGAATGAGTTACTGTCGTTACACACACAGCAAATCCAGCATGGCAGCCTCCAGTAAAATAAGAATTAAATAAAAAGTAAGCTGCAATTTTCATTTTGTATTAGAAATACTTGATCACTATTTTTAATACAAAATAAAAAAAACGCGATACCTTCCCTTTAAAAAAAAAATAATACAAAATAAATTGGTCGGATTTGCAACAGTTGAAAACCAGAAAAAAGCTCTCTAAAACGTCACATTTATTAATTCTATTAAAATACTAAGATAATACTAATTTCTGGAATAATGTCCAGAAATAAAGACATCAACAAGTCGTGATTAGTGATGCTTGAATAAGGTCTTGAAGGAGGACAGGGGACAAGGGGTGTGCACCACCTATTGTATTGGATTATTATACTGGTATTATGACGATGATATAGGGGGTCTGATATTCCCTGATGTTAGTCCCTACCTAGCAACGGAGGTCAAGAACACCTTAATTTTTTGGGTGCCCCCCGTTCCTCGGCGGCTAGCCCTATTTGCCCCTGTCACTATTCCTGACCCTAACCCACCACCAAGTGAATTGTACAGCGGTGCATAATCAGTCATGTGTCATAGGTCATAACATAATAACAACAAAATGAGCCCAAATTTCATGTAAAAATTAAGAATTTCAATTCACAGTTTTACAAATTACCTATATGGCTATGAAACTGGGAAGATACATGAAATTAAGGGTCTAGGCAAAAGATGATGGACCTGTGGTCCTAGTACTTATCCTGCCAGGACTAACTTAATCCCGACTCATTTCCCCCCAACGTCTTGGGGTTCATCAGGGGGATATAGATATATCAAAATATCTCTAATCTGTCTAATCAACCTGGACCTGATGCTGAAAACACGCTCAGACAAGACACTCGCAGCAGGGCAAGCTAGCACTTCCAAAGCGTATAAGGCCGAGGTCTGGCCATTTATGGGCTTTGAAACCCAATAGTTAAAGGGAACGGTAGACTCTGAAAGCGCGCTGATATGGTCACCTAGATAGTCCCTCCCCATCTTACTTAAGTGTTCCCTCCTTGTCATAGTTCCCCCAACCGGTTTTCTGGTTCTGAGTTGACGGTTTATGGAAAATGGACCAGTTTTGGCACTTTAGTCCCCCGCCTGTGTTGATCCTACTATGTTTACCCTCTCTTGTAGTCCTGTTGCGTGAGATGACACGCTACCTCTGCCGCCACCATTATCTTAAAGTAATTGTTTCATCAACTGGTCCACTACAGCCCTCTTGAATGTTCTCATAGTACAATCCTTATTTGCCTCGACAAGTAGCGAAGCGAATTTGTCTTTGTAGCATGGGGTTAAGGAAGGTACATAACCAGTATTTGTTGTCTATCAAAATGTGAATTAGCTGACAGTCATGAGAAAGGCAGTATGACATGAACTGTAGCAGGATTAACTGTGTGCCCCTAAATCCGAGCTATATTTATCCTTCTTTCCTACTGCACCTATTCATAGGCTCATACATTTTTAACTTTTTTTTTTTTCCCTGCTTATTAGATCCTATAATCCTGCTTATTAGATCCTGTAACTTTCACTCCCTGGGTACATAACTATCCTTGGCAGTCTCATTTCATGCCTTTTTTGATGTTTATAAAAAGCATCAGCTTAATAGGTATAGTATTTACTACTATACCTATTAGGCTGATGCTTTTTATAAACATCAAAAAAGGCATGAAATGAGACTGCCAAGGATATTTATGTACCCATGTAGTGAAAGTAAACACCGGTGAACCTATAACAATATCCTTACTCATTATATTAATGAGTCAATTGGGACTTGGCTCCCTGTGATTATAGGATCTAATAAGCAGGGAATTTTTTTTTTATAATGTATGAGCCTATGAATAGGTGCAGTAGGAAAGAAGGATAAATATAGCTCTGATTTAGGGGCACACATAGTTATTCCTATCAATAGGAGGAATTGGGCAGTGTTTGAATTTAAGTGTCCTGTATGAAGTGCAACTGAATATTAAGTTGCACAAAGAGTAGCTACTCTATTAAATTTGGACACTAATTTTATATGAAAACTATAGCAGATTAGGACTGAAGTATCAATAGTCCATCTGTCATCTTAGTATCTGAACCCGGTTATTCATAACTGTGTGTTTCAGATAGGCTTCTAAAATAAGTGTGAAATTGTATGTTTTTATAAATGGATCAATAAAGGTTAAATTTTAATAAACTGTTCACACAGCCAGTGAATTGTAATTATTAGTGGACAGATCTCTAGGTCGCTACAGTGAATATTTTTTGAGAAAGTGCTGAACTACTAAATTTACAACGTGGGCCATACAAGGAATGTGTAAAAACTTTCCTAGCTTTAAAGCTGCCACCAGATTACGACCATTATCGCACACCACCATCCCTGGACGGAGGTGCAGCGGTGCAAGCCACTCATCTATCTGCTCAGTTATTGCTTTCAAAAGCTCAGGTGCCGTGTTGGATTTGTCACCGATACAGATGAGCTTCACTAGAGCGTGTTGCTGCTTAGATGTGGTAGTGCTGCCGAGATCCAAGCTGGGAAATTATGTCGATGGTTGGTCACCGGCGGATGTTGAGGAGGATGCACAGGAGCCAGATGAAGAGTAGGAGGAGGAGGGAGTTGTTGGTGTGTAGGAGGCTTCTGAAACTCATTGAAGTGGGGCTCGCTATTCTGGTTGTGGGAATTATATGGGATGTTGCCGGCTCAGACTCTGTACCAGCCGCCACCAGGTTCACCCAGTGTGCCGTCAGTGAGATGTAGCGTCCCTGTCCACTTCCGCTTGTCCACGTGTCTGTGGTTAAGTGGACCTTCCCTGTTATGGTATTGGTGAGAGCCCGGTTGATGTTTACGGACACATGATTGTAGAGCGCGGGGACGGCACAACGAGCAAAATAGTGGCGGCTAGGCACAGAGTACCGATGTTCTGCCACCGCCAAAAGAACGTGGAAGCCTCTGTTCCCACAAGCCGATACGGCAACATCTCAAGGGCTATCAATCATGCAATGTGTGCAGTTATGGTTTCTGCCCTTGGGTGCGTAATGGGGTATTTTCACTTCTTTTCGAAGGTCTGTGGTATGGACAACTGAACGGAAAACTGGGACACTGAAGCGGATGTGGTCGATGATTGAGTGTGGCCAACATCAGGTTGGGAGAAGGAGTCATCAGCGCCACCTTCTTGCATACGAGTTTGGGAAGCATGCACCCCAGGGGAAGTGGCAGTGTTTTGAGTTTGGAAATCGTGTTTTTTACCTAGAGCTGTCAACCACCTAGTGGTGTGCTTTGCGAACATGGTTTCTCATGCTGGAGGTGGCCAAGCTGGAAGTATTTTTGCCTCTTCTAAGCTTGGTCTCACAGATTTGACAAATGGCAACCGTTTGGTCCGAAGGACTCTTTGAAAAAAAAACAACAAAAAACTCCCACACAATCGCAGCACGGACCCTTGGACTTTGAGATGGCACAGGTGGTTGTGTCATGTGCACAGTTGGTTGACCTCTGGCAGTGGTCGAAACCCTATTTCTTACAGCCTTTTTGCGGACTATGGGCACATGCTCCTCTGCGCTGCTGCTCTCACAATTCATGCCACCAATCTATGTTGGATCAGTCACCTCATCATCGACCAGGTCGTCTTCAAATTCCTGAAGGTCAACATCTTCGGTAATTGCGTTTTCAGGCTGACTTGAGGGCAACTATGTCTCATCATCCTCCCAACACTTCCACCTGATTGCTCAGCATGTCACGGCCAACAACATGGCTTTCTTCTGCCCTTGGGTGCTCAAAGATCTGTGCATCACTGCACGCCACAGCCTCACGTGTGTTGGTGGTGTTGCACGGTGAGAGGCAAGAAAGGTCAAAGGGTCCCGTAAACACAGGGTACCCTACTTTGGGGTCATATGTTTCCTTAGAATATTGATGTGAGGAAGGAGGACCAGGCTGAAGATTCGATGGCCCAGCCTCTGGGCTACTCAAGTCTCTGTGTGGACCCTTGGAGTTTGCTACTGAACAAGTAACTGTAGACATTTTCTGCTAGCCAACTCGTTATCTGTTCGCACTGTTCAGGGCGCAAGAGTTGTTTCCCACGTGGAACAGCAAATTGGGATAGGAAGGCAGAGGTAGATAAAGCAGGAACCTTTTCCTTTGGCTCGGTCACACTGCTTGGGCGACCACCACTGTCACTACCACCTCATTCACTGCCTCTTTTTCCCATTTTTTGGGTTTGATTATTTGAAGGCGAATACTGTAACGTGACCTTTTGTACAGGCAGTGGAACAACACTGATGCCGGGTTGTTAAACTTGTGTTAATAGTTTGCCACGATAGTTGTTTCTGTAAGTCTAAAAAACGCAAAGTACCTTTATTGGACAAAGTACCACCTTGGAGGAGTCGACAAAGATGTTGTGAATGTCTTTCAATCCTAAAAGAAAACGGGGTTTGACAACACTTTTATTTTAGTATTGTTTTTTGCCACTCAGATTGTGTTTTGGTAGGAGCCGGACACTATGTAGGTTCTATAAGATATAAAGACGCCACCACCAGGATGCTAAGTTGGTGCTATGAAGGTTTTTGGCTTAAGGCAGAAGTAGAGGCACTGACACAGAGTATTATTTAAAATTTGGTAACACCGATACTGTGTTTTAGTAAGAGCAGGACACTATGTAGGTTCTGAAACATTTGAAGTCACCACCAGGTTGCTAGGTTGGTGCTATGAAGGTATTTGGCTTCAGGCAGAACTACAGGCCGTGACAGCAATTTATTTATTTTCTTTAAACTGAAACCATTTTTTTTTAGCAGTAGGGTACTATGGAGTTTATATATGCTATGAAGCCAACACAAGGACGCAACTGTGCTAGTATGAATTGAGATGGTGGCTGACAGGCACTACACTACACCTGAACCCGTTGTTTGGTAAATTTTGGGACCTTTTTTACAAATTTGCAATACCGATCCCTAGTAGAACACACACAAGGGATGTAGCAGTGCTGGGATTATTGAATATTAGTAGCAGATGTCAGGACAGCTTTAAATCTCTCCTTGCCTCTGAGAAAGCTCCCCCTATATCTGACACTGCACTAACATATCTTATGCAGCACTAATGAGGATTGTTATTATTTTTTATTTTTTTTTTAAAAGATGGATCGCTCTCATCTAACAAAGCACTGCACTAACACTGGCACTATAGCTGTTTTTGCATTCACTGTTTTGCAGACTGGCAGTTTATTGAGCTGCTACTAACTACTGGCTTCAGCCCTTACAAGGACT
Organism: Anomaloglossus baeobatrachus; assembly: GCF_048569485.1. Classification (NCBI taxonomy): domain Eukaryota; kingdom Metazoa; phylum Chordata; class Amphibia; order Anura; family Aromobatidae; genus Anomaloglossus; species Anomaloglossus baeobatrachus. The sequence goes on from NC_134358.1 coordinate 342,466,503, forward strand.
ATTTAGGATTTGGCTGCAGGAACGCTATCTCATACAAGGCACTGCACTGTCCCTATAACTGGTTCTACGATTTCTTCAGCTGCTAGCAGCTACTGGACACTGTGTTCAGCACTTACAAGGACTGCTTATTAGTTGGATCTAAGAACGCTCTCCCGCACACAATACAGTAGATCACCACCGCCAGGTACCTATCAGTGCGTGTTCACAAAATGTCCGCTGCCTTATAAAGCCTCTATAACGCTGTGCGGCTAAGCCAATAACCATAACACCACAACAAAGAAGGCGGCGGCATTACTGTGAGGGCAAGCAACATCAGATGTGTTCATTGGCTGGAAAACAGGCTCCAGGAAGTCAGAAATGAAAATGAACGTATCGGATCCGATGTTGTTTTATCAGTCGGCTAGCGAATAGCGCATTATCCGTGGGATAGCGAATAGTGGCGAATACATAAGCTCATCCCTAGTGAGGAAGTAATATTGTGGTTAAAGTGGTGTAATTTTTAAAAATTGTCCTACTAGTGTTTATTAAGTCGAATGTCTCATTGCTTTGTATTGCAGAATGTCTATGTGAACATAAATCGAATTATGTCAGTAGCCAATAGACTTGTGGAATCTGGACACTATGCTTCACTGCAAATCAGGCAGATTGCCAACCAGCTTGAACAAGAATGGAAAATGTTTGCATCTGCTTTAGATGAACGAAGCACGTTATTGGAAATGTCTGCTGTATTTCATCAAAAAGCTGAGCAGGTTGGTGTTTAACATTATTTTAGTAGGATGTTGCATTCACCGGTATGGTACTGTTTGTGTATACAACCTCTTGTTCAGGTGGATGTGCGCCGTAACGTGCCTAAAAAAAGACTGTACATATGCACTGCAGTGTTAAAATGACTTGATGTGTAGTTTATTCTTTTGGGTTTATTTTAACCGCTTTGATTTCCAAAATGATAACGCAATTAAAAGAAGTGACGTCAATTTATCGGCTTCCAGTTGGACCTTGTTTGCACGTATCCTAACCTTGTAGAAATACACTAAATATACAATGGTGAAAAGATGACCTAGGAGAGGTATGCATTAATTAGATAAAATAAGTTACTAAAAGGTAAAACACCCCACTAGAATGCAACCCTTCATTAATAGGCCGTTATAACTTGTCTTTAACCACTTAACGATCGTCGATATGCCTTTTAACAGCAGTCATTTAGGGGCCTTATTCCTCAGCGACGCTTTTTTATGGCGCTGAGGAATAAGTAGATATCGCCGCCTCTTAAGCTGGTGTCACACACAGCGACAACGACAACGACGTCGCTGCTACGTCACCATTTTCTGTGACGTTGCAGCGACGTCCCGTCGCTGTCGCTGTGTGTGACATCCAGCAACGACCTGGCCCCTGCTGTGAGGTCGCCGGTCGTTGCTGAATGTCCAGCTTCATTTTTTGGTCGTCACTCTCCCGCTGTGACACACACATCGCTGTGTGTGACAGCGAGAGAGCGACGAAATGAAGCGAGCAGGAGCCGGCACTGGCAGCTGCGGTAAGCTGTAACCAGCGTAAACATCGGGTAACCAAGGGAAGACCTTTCCCTGGTTACCCGATGTTTACGCTGGTTACCAGCCTCCGCCGCTCTTGCTGCCAGTGCCGGCTCCTGCACTGTGACATGTGGCTGCAGTATGCATCTGGTAATTAACCCGATGTATACTGTAGCAAGGAGAGCAAGGAGCCAGCGCTAAGCAGTGCGCGCGGCTCCCTGCTCTCTGAACTGTGACATGTAGCTGCAGCACACATCGGGTTAATTAACCCGATGTGTGCTGCAGGAGAGCAAGGAGCCAGCGCTAAGCGCGGCTCCCTGCTCTCTGAACATGTAGCACAGCGACGTTATGATCGCTGCTTCTGCTGTGTTTGACAGCTAAGCAGCGATCATAACAGCGACTTACAAGGTCGCTGTTACGTCACCGAAAATGGTGACGTAACAGCGACGTCGTTGTCGCTGTCGTTTAGTGTGAACCCAGCTTTAGACGAAATCCCTGCAGGTGACTACTGTATGTGACAGCTGACACCCGCAGGCATCAGCTCGAAACGGCTTTTAACTGATCGGGACAGATTAACCCCTTAAATACTGTTAATTGCAACAGTGGTATCTAAGTGGTTAAAAGGGGGTGAAAAGTCGCCCTTTGGCCTAATCAACCCCCTGCCATTGTGCTGATCGTTGCCATGGTACGCTGAGGTCTTTAGATGACCCCGGTGTACGGTGACCTGTAAGATCCTGCTATAAGCAGTGTACAGCAGTGTGAGACCATTGATCAAAGAGAAAATTATTCATGTCCCACAGTGAAACTAAGTGAAAAAGTAAAACAATGTGAAATACAATGTTAAAAAAAGTTCAAGAAACACACACACACAAAGAATGCACACAAAAATCATGAAAACTTGTTTTGCCACTAAAAAGGCAGCTTTTGTGTTAAAACCAACCCAAACCAAAACACGTAAACATAACTAGTATTGCTGCGTCCGAAACGACCTGATCTATAAAACTGTCATGTTTAGTCTGTATAGCGAATACCGTAAAAAAAAACAAAACAAAAAAAGAAATGAAGACAACAAAATGGTAATATTTATTATCATACTGACACACACAAAAAGGTGAATAAAATTGTTCATAGGCCCTGTGCGCACACTGCGTTTTTACCCGTGTTTTTTGTGCGTCTTTGCTGCAGAAATTTCTTGAGAAAATGGTTGTAAGCTTTATGCAGAAATTCCCCAGCAAAACCAATGGATAAAAAATAGCTGTGCGCACACTGTTTTTTTTTTCCTCAAGAACATTCTTTCTGCAGAATTTCTTGAGAAAAAGAAAGTGCATGTCACTTCTTTTCTTTCAGGTACCTGCGTTTTTTGCCATAGGTAATGGTAAAATAACGCAGGGACCAACCTGCGGCAAAAACGCATGCGTTATTAGTGTGTTTTTTGAACGCAGGTGCGCTAATCTTTCACTCTTGAGAAATTTCTTGAGAAAAATCCTTTGTCTAGTGCGCACAAGGCCATAAAGTTAATGTGTGTAAAAAAAAAAAGGGAGAAATGAAAACGTGGAACCATCCCATGAAAAACAATCACTGTACTCGTACTGATCCAAAGAATAAATCTGTCCTATCACTTATACCACACAGTGAGCTGTACATAAAATTTCTGTTTTGTTTGTTTTTTGTGGGACAGCAGCATCGATAGCAAAACACCCAGACATATCCACTATATTTTCCCGTATGTGTGTGTGTGTATATATGTATGTGTGTGTGTATATAATATAAATATAATTTCCCAAATGCCAGCGCAATGAGGGAGAGAGAATGTTTCAAGGCATTTTCATTACTTTGTGCAAAGTCAAAGGTTTACATACATTAAGACTACTATGCCTTTAAACAATATGGGACAGCCCATATCATGATGTCATGTCTTTGGAAGCTTCTAATAGGTTTATTGGCAACATCTGAGTTAAAGACATACCTGTGTATTTTATTGCACACCTGAATCACACTGCTGCTTTGTGTAGCACCATGCAAAAGTTAAAAGAAATCAGCCAAGATCTCTGGAAGAGAATTGTGGACTTGCACAAGTCTGGTTCATCCTTGGGTGCAATTTCCAGATACCTGAAGGTGCCTCTTTCATCTATACAATCAGTTATACACAAGTACAAAAAAAGATAGGAATGTCCAGTCATCATACCGCTCAAGAAGGAGATGGGTTCTGTGTACCAGAGATGAATGTGCTTTGTGCATTTTAACTCAAGAACAAAAGCAAAAGACCTTATGAAGATGCTGGTGCAAGCTGGTAAGATTGTGAAACGAGTGCTGTATCTACATGGGCTGAAAAGCCACTCTGCTAGGAAGAAGCCATTATTCCAAAAGAAATATAAAATCTCAGGTCAATGTTTGCAAATGCACACAGGAACAAAGACTTTTTAATTTTTTGAGACATGTCCTGTGGTCTGGAGAAACTAAAATTGCGCTATTTGGCCATAATGACCATCGATACATTTGAAGAAAAAAGTAAGAAGCTTTGAAGCCTAACACCATCCCAACTGTGAAATATGTGAGTGATAGCATCATGTTGTAGGGTTGTTTTGCTGCAGGAGGGACTGGTGCACTTCACAAATTAGATGGCATCATGAAGAAAGAGGATTTTTGGCAATACTAAAGCAACATCTTATGACTTCAGCAATTGGGTTTAAGCTTGGGCGGAAATGGGTCTTCCAAGTGGACAGTGACCCAAAGCATACTGACAAACTGATTACAAAAAGGCTTAAGGATAACAAAGTCAATGTTTTATCCTTGCCATCACAAAGCCCTGATCTCAATGCTATTGAAAATTTATGGGCAAGGGTGAAAAGGCAGGTGCGAGCAAAGTGACCTACAAGCATGAGGAGGAATGTTCCCAAATTACCTTGGATTTAGCCACAAATTCACGCAGTTCAATGCCTTCGGGCATTCTTATGCCCAGTATCACGAGAGCTGCAGCCGTGACATATGGTGATGTTGCGGGCTCTTGTGATACTTAGCATGAGAACGGCCGAGGGCATGAAACTCCGTGACAAGCGATGATGTCACGAGTTCAGCTGAGCTCATTGCCGCAGGCATTACGTCACCGCTTGTCACTGCCCACTGCTGCTCATACACTGCTGTGTGAGCCTCTACGGTGACCTGGGGTGACCTGATGAGGTCATCTTGGTTCACTACAGTGATTATCACACAGCAGTGTGTGAGGCTGCAAGGATAGGTCTCCCAGCCAATGGGGACGTTCTGTTATTCATTGACTGGGACTGCGAGTATGGGATCGTCGTGGGACCCCACTTATTGGATTAAATCAGACCCGGATTACGGATTTGCCAGGGAAATTAATTGGCGAGGGTGTCTCTTGTCTTTATATCTTCATTATTTTTTTCTTTTTATATCTTTCAGGTTCACTTTTGGGGAACTTCGTGGGAACTTGCTATAGATTGTCGGACATTTATTTATTTCTTTTTTTTAAATTTCCAATAAATTGGTCAACGAGGGCTGTAATCGGGTGTGTTTGTCCAAATAAAATTTATTTTCTTTTTTCAGCTACTAGATTAGCAATGAGGCTGTCTGTTAGACGCCCACCCATTAATAATACCAAGACTTGATGCCAGCTGGCAATTTACAATAGGATAAAGAGTTGCACACATGTCACAATGTATAGGAGAATGATGAAAAGCAGAACTGCTATGGGAATACTAGACTGAAAAATGCAATGAACTATCTGAAAAAGTGAAAAAACATGAAAAATAGAATATGCATAACTGCTATGAATAATAGGAATATAATAGATGTTTAGCCATTGTATTGAAAACTGCAAAAGAGCCCCAAAACCAATGCCAAGGTAATCTCTATTTTTGGGGTCCCTAGCCTACATGTAACCTCACCTGCAATTAAAAAACTTGCTCTATACGGGAAGCAAAGGACCAAGCTATATATGTGTAGTGAAACAAATAGCTGTGGGTGGGGCAGGGTTCTCAGACAAAGTGCATACTAACTAAAGAAAGTATGTCTGGAACACCAATGGTGTGAACATGGTGTAAGACTCAAAAAACATAACTATACACTAGGATAAAGAGTTGCACACAAGTCACAATCTATAGAGAAATGATGAAAAACAAAACTGCTTTTTCACTTCACATATGTAGCTTGATCCTTTGCTTCCCATACAGAGCAAGTTTTTTTTTTAACTGCAGGTGAGGTTACATATAGGCTAGGGAAACCAAAAATAGAGACTACCTTGGCGTTGGGTTTGGGGCTCTTTTGCATTGATCAATACAATGGCTAAACATCTCTTATATTCCTATTATTCATAGCAGTTATGCATATTACAATTTTCATGTTTTTTCACTTTTTCAGATAGTCCATTGTATTTTTCAGTCTAGTATTCCCATAGCAGTTTTGCTTTTCATCATTCCCCTATACATTGTGACTTGTGTGCAACTCTTTATCCTATTGTATAGTTATGTTTTTCGAGTCTTGCACCATGTTCACACCATTGGTGTTCCAGACATACATTCTTTAGTTAGCTGGCAATTTACAGCTGGCATCAATCCCATATATTACCCCATTTGCCACCGCACCAGGGCAACGTGATGAGCTGAGGCCAAAAGCCCGGATTGGCACATCTAATGGTTCCGCCACTTCTGGGGTGGCTGTGGCCTACTATTTTTATGCGGGCGTCACACGGTACGATATACCGGGTGATATGTCGTTGGGGTCACGTCGGTAGTGACGCACATCCAGCATCGTCTGATATATCGTAGCGTGTGACAGCGGTGAACGAGCAGAAATACTCACCACCTCGTTCATCGTTGACACGTCGCTCACTTTTAAAAAATCGTCCGTCAGGATGTTCATCGTTCCCGTGGTAGCACACGTCGCTCCGTGTGACACCCCGGGAATGATGAACACAGCTTACCTGCGTCCCGCCGGTGATGCGGAAGGAAGGAGGTGGGCGGGATGTTTACGTCCCGCTCATCTCCGCCCCTCCGCTTCTATTGGCTTCAGGAAGTGGACGATCGCCACCCACGGCAACGTCACCCGGAAGGTAAGTGCGTGTGACGGGGGTGAACGACTTTGTACGACACGGGCAACTAACTGCCCGTGACGCACAAACGACGGGGGCGGGTACGATCGCTCGTGCAATCGCACGATAGATCGTACCGTGTTTAGCCCGCATTAGGCTTGGGGGGCAAATAACAATGGGTCTCCCCAGCCTGAGAGTGCCAGACTAAAGCTGTCCTCTTAACTTTGGCTGGTGATCTAATTTTGGGGGACCCCACGTTTTTGTTGTTTTAAATTATTTAATTTTAAATAAACAATTTAAAGCAATAACTCGGGGTGACATTTGTTTTAGATTACCAGCCAAAGTAAAGCTGCCAGCTGTGGCTTGCAGGCTATAGCTGTCTACTTTACCTTAGCTGGCTACCAAAGATAAGGTTAACCTAACATCTTATTTTTTTTTATTATTACATTTTTGGCTAAATCAAAGACTAAACACCCTTTTGTGCCACATGAAAGGATATAAAGAATGCAAGTTTACAATATCTGTGGAGGTAGGACGTTATATATGTTGCATATCTATCAATCCATTTGTCTAGCTTACTTTTGACAGTATGTAAAGCTTCACGCCTCCCATTACTAATCTTGGGCTTAGTCCCAACTGTGAGCTGTTATTAACTCCTTATTACCCTGATTGCCACTGCACCAAGGCAATTGGGATGAGCCAGGTAAAGTTCTGGATGGTCGCTGCTAATGGATGCAACAATCCTGGGTGGCTGCTGGCTGGGGGGGGCCTATAACCATGGGTCTCCCGAGCCTGAGAATACCAGCCCTCAGCTGTTGTGCTTTATCATGGCTGGGTATCAAAATGAAGGGGACAGCATGCCGATTATTTAAAAATTATTTATATAATATACTAAAAATCCGTATGCGGTGCCTCTTTTTTTTGATTTACAACCAAGATAAGTGCACAGCTGGGGGCTGCAGCCAGTATCCGTCTTCGATGTCTGTGCTGGGTATTATAATATGGGGGGGACCCTGCGCCATTTTATTAATTTTTACACCACAATATAGACTCTCAGACAAGGTCTGTGATTGCAAGCAGTCAGACATGCTGTTACACAGGGTGGGGGCATGGTCTGACTGCAACCAATCATAGACGCCTGGTCTGCCAGTGGCTGGGGAAAGTAGTGAATATACTTAACGCTAATGAGTGGCCCCAGAAGCAGATAGAGCTGCGTAGGAGATTCTGTAAGTATAGCACGCTTGCTTTATTCTTATTTTATTTATGTTTTCCTTTATTTTCTTTTCAGTGTTGCCTGGATAGTTACTCAGAGTATTGAGGAAGGTAATCGGATCCATGGGTAAGGGAAATCTTGTTAAAGACCTCCTGGTGGTAGGTTATGAACCCCAGAAAAAAAAAAAAAAAGATCCATTAGAGTTGTGATACAATCAGGTGTATTTAGGTAGAAAAGTCTAGAAGACGCGGACAGCACTCGGATGTTGACTGGGTATCAGTCTTTCAGAAACAGTAACGCTAAAAGTTGCAGCATAACTGTAAGAAGCTTATTCTTACAATTGCCTTACTCTTTCTAATTGATTAATCTCAAAATCTGAGTGATCTCTTCAGCATTAAATAGTCTGTTCTAAGGACTGGGACATTACCTGTGCCTCTGTGAACTGTGTGTGCGGGATGTGATCAACTCTCTGATCAGCGGGGGCAAAGGCTTAGCATTGCTTGTATAGCGGATAGAAAAATGAAAAAAGGTTGCAGTAAGCATTAGAGCTGATTTGTTAGAGGACCACGGTAGGGTCAGAAGGTTAATAAAGTATTTAGGGGGGACTGTTGAGGAGAGCCATAAGATGAAATACTTAATTAACCTCTGGACATAGAGCACTGAGAAGTGTGTTCAATTAAATCAATTCTCTATACATAACCCAATCACTCTTCAGAGGAAGCAAAGATGTCCCCCGATGACATCACAGACCAAACCATCAGCATGGATCCTCCAGATGACGTCCCTCCCATCACCATCACCATGGATCCATCCGATGACGTCATAGACCCGCCCATCAACAGCAACACAGATCTCCCCATTGGCTAGCCCATGAACTGTCCCACTAAATGGGCATATCTGAACTTGTGTACGCCCCTAGCCTATATCAAGAGGACGCATGCTTGTACTCTTGTCTGTTCGGTGCCGTCTTTACTGTGACCAAGAAGAGATTTCATATCCGACTGTGTCTGGTGTGAATTTTTTTATGCATACACTTGGTCCATACCAATTCGGCCAGGCAGTAGGCAACTAGTGATCTCTGGTTAAGAGTTCACCCTAACAAGAGTTCCCTGAAAACGCCGGTCCTGGGTCTGGCGTTTGGGTACTTTTGAAGCTGCGTGGATCTGGACTTTTATATTCTGGGTCCACCCATCACTAATCTCTTTGTAAAATGACTAACTGTCCATATGTTAAGTCTTTTAACAATCATATAACCGCTTCAGGTTTAAAAACAAAAATAAAAACGTTATTAAAAAATAACCCAAAAATTCTGGAAAAAATTCGTTGGTGGTCAGAAATGTTTAAAAAGAGCTTGCTCAGAAAATGACTCCAAAAAATGCTACAAAAAAAAGCTTCAAGGAAAAAAAAAATGCCAGCTTTTCATGGTGTGTCTTTGCCTGCTTGGAGAAGACATTGTGTGCACAATACCCTAGCTGTTTTTGGTTTATGGAATATCTAGCAGAAAATTACAAGTTAGCAAACAGTTAATTTCTGCCTTGTCTCCAGCCCTGTAAGCTCATTGTAAATCAGTGATCGTAGGGGTACCAGTGGCCACTGAGCTTAGAGGTCATTGTTGTAAGTTAGGATGAGTTCAAAGGTTAACGAACAATAACCAGAGCACAATGTAAGAGCTAAGTTATAGTTGTTGTTTGAGAATGAGTCCAGATGTTACCCCCCCCACTCCCCTTGCACAAAGCACAAAAGTTAGATTAAGAATAGTAGAATTGCACTGCTGATCTCTTATAAGAAACAAAGGGACAAGTAGGTTTAATGTGAGGAGGCAAGCAAAAAACATTGGAATGAAGCCTGGAGGGAGGAAAGGAGTTTACAATTATATAGCTACCATGTATACTCTAGTATAAGCCTACCCGCGTATAAGCTGAGGCCCCTAATTCTACAACAAGAAACAGGGAAACCATATTGACTCGAGTATAAGCCTAGGCAGGGAAATGCAGCAGCTACTGGGAAGTTTCAAAAAGTAGATCCCAATAAAATGTACTGTGCCCCATCTTTGTCCCCCCTTGTAATAATGTGCCTCATCCTTGTCCCCTTTGTAGTAATGTGCCCCGTCCTTCTACCCCCTCCCCTTATTGTAATATGCCCATCCTTGTGCCCCTTCCTTGGGCCCTGCAGTAATGTCCCCTGTTGTAATGTGCCATACAGTAATGTCCTCCTACTGGTGCCCTTCTTGTCCTCTATTATGGAAAAAAAAATATTCTCACCTCTCCTCAGTTTTAGCGGTGCCTCAGCTGCTCCTTGTAGACCCTTCCGTGATTGTGTCCAATGCACGGGGCTGCTGTCTGCCGTCATGTCTTTACTGCATCTGAATGCTTTACAGCAGCGACGGTGCAGTAAAGTATTCAACTGCTGTAAAGTGCTGACGGTAGCTCTGTGTACAGGACACCATCACGGAGGGCTCTATGCCTGCTACTTGCAAGAGGCACCCCTTGATGATCAAGTCCCGGGCACGGAAACACTGCTGCTGTCAGCGCTTTACAGCAGTTTAATGCTTTGTGCACCGCTGCCGCCGTAAAGCATTCAACTGCTGTACAGCCACGATGGCATCCTGCAGCGGTGGCTCCGTGCTCGGGACGCGATCATCAAGGGGTGTCTCTTGCAGACTGTAGACATAGACCCCCTCCGTCATAGCGTCCAATACACAGGGCCACCGTTGCCATCAGCGCTTTACAGCAGTTGATTGCTTTACTGCAGCGCCGCATTCAACTGCAGTAAATACATGACAGCAGCCCCATGCATCGGACGCCATCACAGAGGGGTCTTCAATGAGCAGCTGAGGCAAGTATAACAGCCTCAAGCAGCATCAAACCTAAAGGGAATCTGTGAACAGGTTTTTTCTATGTAAGCTGAATGCAGCAGTAAGGGTTAAAACAAAGTTCAGGCATGCCTGTGTTGTCAGTCCGATCTTTTGTCTTTTTGTTGTTTTTGTTTTCGTTTATTTGTTATGTTTGTGTTAAGGTACCTTCACACATAGCGAGATCGTTAGCGAGATTGCTGCTGAGTCACAGATTCTGTGACGCAACAACGACCTCGCCAGCGATCTTGCTACGTTTGACACATAACATCGACCAGGCCCCTGCTGTGAGATCGCTGGTCGTGTCGGAATGGCCTGGACCATTTTTTGATCGTCGAGGTCCTGCTGGGCTGGATGCATCGGTGTGTTTTACGCCTTACCAACGACCTCGTTGACGACTCAGAGCTCAGACATGTATAGCCGTGACAGGGTCCCAACGACCACCGAGATCGTTATACAGGTCGCTACGGTCGCTGTATCATTGCTGTATCGTTGGGAAGATCTGACAGTTTGACATCTCACCAGTGACCACGTAGCGACTTACCAGCGATCCTTATCAGGTCGTATCATTGTCGGGATCGCTGGAAAGTCGTTAAATGTGACGGGGACTTTAGCAACTGGACCTTTATCATTGCTGTGACTAACTGGCTCTCAAGTTGTCTGGCACGCCCTCTCCTGTGATTTGACACCTCACTGTCAATGTACAATCTCTATTGAGAGCCTGATGTGGTTGAGGACAGCCCTTTTTGCTCAGCTACATGATTAAAGCTAAATACGCAGATTGTGTCAGAACGGCTGCACCCAGTAATCTAAGTGACACCGTTGGAGTCAGAATCTTTATGCCTACATCATGCTGCTCTCAGATGAGGTAGCAAAAACTTGCTGGTAGATTCTCTTTAAGACCATACACTCCCACTTCTGTAACCCATCCTGCCTGACTGTAACTAGAAATAACAGGTGATAGACAGAAAGCTGCTACTAATGGGACCCCAATGCCAGTACTTAAAGAATAATTTTTAATATTGAAAACATTTTTGTGATAATATATCATTTGCAAAGGTTTATTGAATTAACCAATAAACAACAAAACTGCACTGGCTTTTGTTGAGAATGCAACATTCTATCACTGCACATTTTTTGCTAACTTTATAATTCTATTTCTGCAGAAATGTATTTCTAATTATATATTATTTTTTTTTAATAGTACATGAGCAATGTTGATTTATGGTGTAAGGCTTGTGGAAAAGTTGATCTTCCGTCAGAGCTGCAAGACTTGGAAGATGCTATACATCATCATCAAGGAATTTATGAACACATCACTGTTGCATACTCTGAGGTAAAATTCTTCAATTCACTTATTACCACCATGTTTTGCTGTTTCATCATTAATTTGAAAGGCCTTTAATGGGTTTATTGAAAATTAAGCCATTCCTGTTGCACCCAATTTTCCTTTTCTTTTTCCTCATCCTCAAGTCATGATTTTTTTTTTTTTTACTTTTCTGTCAACATGGCCACATTTGGTTTCTTGTACCACAATGCCAAACAACCCGTTTAAGCTTAGTACCATTATAGAGATACTAAACACATCTAGTTTTATTTTAATGATGAGAAAAATGTCAGATTTTTTTGAACCCCTTCACGACCAAGGACCTAACGGTACGTGCTAAATCATGAAGGGGTAATCACTGCCAGCTGCTGCGGTGAGCCGGTGGTGATCCCCACACGTCTGCTTATTTGAACAGCAGACGTGTGCCTCAAAGGTGCAGGTGGATCCGCAATCCACCCGCGCCTGTTAGCACCTTAAATCGCACTGTCAAATTGTGACAGCACCATTTAAAGCGCCACTGTGGAGAACACACCTTTCCCTGCCGCTGTCAGAGGCCCCGTGACGTGATCATGGGGAGCCGATGATTGCCATGTTAGCACAGGGTCATGTGATGACCCCTGTCGCTATAATGATGTAGTTCCTGTTACAGCTGGCAGAACAGAGTCTGTAAAAGAATGCAGCATTTCTGCTGATCAGAGCTGTGAGCTCTGATAAGTAGAAATTAATCAGCAAGAATACTGCTGATCCTTATAGTCCCCTATGGGGGCTAGTACAATAAAAAAAAAAAAACTTAAGTTCAAATCACCCCCCATTTGCCCCATTCAAATTTAAAGGGTTAAAAAAAGCTCTATCTGTAAAAAAATCAAATAAAAGTTATCGATAAACTGCGTAGCAGCATAACAATTACAAACACCAAAATTATGGTTTTTGGTCGTCGCAATTTTGCACAAAATGCAATAACAGGTGATCAAAACGTAGCATCTGCTGAAAAATGGTACCATTAAAAAAGTCTCAGCTCGTGACACAAAACCAATAAGCAATATGCTTGAAAATAAAGTATTTTATTGTGACCTACACATTCACGAAAAAAAAACGTTTCGGCGTCAGTGCCTTTTTCAAGGTTTTATTTAGGAGTGTAGGTCACACAGATAAGATGGAATACAGAGTGAAGGTTCACAAACTGATGTGTAGTATATGCAAAGCGGACCTCCTCACTCTGTTGTGCCGCTTTTTTTTCGAATCTTTTATCCTGTGGAAGCTTGGCGTATAGCGGGTCCAACATGTGGGAGGGGTGTTGAGCCCATGGAATATTGTTTTACCGGGCTTCATCACCTTTTAGAGCAGATTTGAGGTGCTCAGGATTCTTAATGAATTATTGAAATTTGGCATGCTCATGGATCCTATTGATAAATCCTCCTGATGAACCCCTTGTTTTGAACAGACAAGGGGGGAAATGCGTCGAGGTGAAGGTTATTTTGATGTTTAATGCTGCCAACCAAGCACAGTATAGGTCTAGTCAGACTAAAGGAAATGGAAGTTGTTTATACTAAAATCTTAATCCTACTAACCCCATGAAGATCGGTGGAGTTCCTCCATTAATCATAGAAGGAGTCTTAAGTGGATATATAATGTGTATGTAATCCATCTATCACGAGTCTGGACATTACTAACCCGTATTAACAAATATCTAACTGGACTTATATTATACTGTTGTTTTGGCTGATTTAAATAATCTTTAATAACAATTTTCTAAAAGAATTCCATCATGTATATAATGGAGGGGTTATTTCCAATGTTTAGACTATATTAGTCTCTACTATGATGATAATGCCAACGCGAATAATGATCTATGCATACTGATAAGTATTAATATAGCTTGGAAAGAGTGTCCCTCAAGTCATTTATCTTCTTAATAGTATCTGAGGTGTCATTAATTGGGTTGATATTATAACCATCTATAGAGGCCAATATTTTTTTTTCCTTTTTGGGATGGCCTCAAATAAGCATATATCTGTATAATAAGGTCATTTATACCAGTTGCTCTTGCTAACCTAATTACCTCTCACCTACATTTCTCTCTTTCCTCTTTTCCATCTATGTCTTTTTAATTGTATGATCTTATGCAATCAATGATGGTTTAAAGAGGATTGAATTAATCAAAACTTAGGTGTGATTGGGGGTTGGTGGGAGTAGTGATATCATTGTCTCTGGTTTTATAGTGTCTTATTATATGTCTGATTATTATATCACTGACAATATCTATATCATTGCCTAATTATGATACCCCTTTAATGTATGTTTATGGGTGAATTTTAGTCAAAATTAATAAGTTATTTTAATAATTTTGGGGTATGTTTGCATAGAAAACTCATCAATCACTCTGAAGGGATTAAAAAGTCACTTTATTGCATTTTTTTTAATTTTTCATCAATGGTACTTGTTTTTTGTTTGACGACGTGACCTTTTTCTTGACACGAATTTTTGAGGTATGGTCAATGTTTTTATAGTTTTTTTTTTATTTATTGTGTTTAAAAGGAACCTGTCAGGTCCCCTATGCCCGCCAACCCTGCAGTATTAATATCTGTATGCCAAAAGTCCTTGCCTCACAAGCCCTGTGGTCCCCTATGCCCTCCAACCCTGCAGTATTCATATCTGTACGCCAAAAGTCCTTGCCTTACAAGCCCTGTATATGCAATTCATTAGTATGACTTGTCCCTCCCAGCTCTATGCCTGCAGCATGGTGTTCTCAGCCTGACACTTTGGCCTGAGTTCCACTTACGTATGGCTCGTGGGAGTCTTATATCGCATGACCCGGCATGGCGGCACATTCTCCTGGCAGGGTTTGGTCGGCTGCATGTATTTCTATGCAGCTGAAACACTCATCTCCCAAGAGCATTATGCGATGCGAGACTCGCACTAGTCATACGCAAGTGGAACTCCGGCCTTAGTCATTATTTCCTATGGCTGTCTTGCGCTTCATCTCTGTATATGACAAATTTTCCAGCCTTCTTCCCTCTGCGTTGCACTGAAAAGGTGTCTGTGCAGTATTTGTCTGTGCAGTATTTATCATACAGCATACTTTTCAGCACCTATCTAGTTTTTGTGTGATTACACTTTTTTTTTATTTGGGCATGTGCAATGTTCATCATTTATTAATATATACAAGTGCATCTCAATAAATTAGAATATCCTCAAAAAGTTAATTTATTTCAGTAATTCAACACAAAAAGGAACACATATATTAAATATGATCTTTACAAACAGAGTGATCTATTTCAAGTGTTTATTTCTGTTAATGTTGATGATTATGGTTTACCGCCAATGAAAACCCAAAAATCATTATCTCAGAAAATTAGACTAATTACTACAAAACACCTGCAAAAGCTTCCTAAGCATTTAAAATGGTCCCTTACTCTGGTCCAGTAGGCTACACAATCATGGGGAAGACTGCTGATTTGACTGATGTCCAGAAGGCAGTCATTGACACACTCCACAAGGAAGGTAAGCGACAAAAGGTCATTTCTAAAGAAGCTGGCTTTTCACAGAGTGCTGTATCTAAGCATATTAATGGAAATTTGAGTTGAAGGAAAAAGTTTGGTAGAAAAAGGTGCACAAGCAACTGGGATAACCGCAGCCTTGATAGGATTGTCAGTGCTTCAAAAGCCACCACACACAGATGTGTTGTGAATACATTTTCCAGTTTGGGGCTCCCTCTTGTAGTTAGTGCTGGCAGTGCAGTTGACTTGTGGAATGAGAGCAAGACACCTTTGGAGGACTAGCAATCAGGTATTTCAGATTGGGCCTATATAACTGAGTAGTTATCGCCTGTTACTTGGTGGTGCTCAATGGTACTCCTGTGTGCTAAGGACATTCTGAAACCAGCCCTTTTCTATACCAGAACTCTCAGGTAAGTTGGTCTTTGTACCTCTGCTTATTGTTTCCACTTTCTTGGTGTTTTTTCTGTTTTGATACTAATGCTTAATTCCTATTTTGCCTGTGTGGAGTTCTTGGTGGAATTGCATCATTCCCTGCTGGGAGTTTCTGTATACTTAGCTCCATGATTCTGCAATGTATTGTGTTTTGTCATGCTTGGTATTAAATTCAGTCCCTCCTCTATATTAGTGTTTTTGGATCCCAGTAACATCAGAGTACTGATATAGTAGGGGAGAGCCTGTGTCGGCTTAGGGTCTTTCCATATCAGGCGTGCTGAGATTTATTAGGGTTTTTACGGCTGCAGACAGTGCTCTTTCCTATCATTTCCTATAAAGATAGTTTGGGCCTCATCTTTGCTGAATCTGTTTTCTTGCTTTGTATTGTGTTTCCTAGATTACCGTAGTCTTTACATATGGGGGCTATCTATATCTTTGGGGATTGCTCCGAGGCAGATTAGCTCTTCTCATATTTCTATCTGTAAGAATATTTAGTTCTCCGGCTGTGTCGAGACAACTAGGTCATAGTAGGCTCGTCCCACAGTTACTCTAGTTGTGTGTCAGGATTAGGTCTGCAGTAATTCATGCACAAGGAGCCCCAACCAAGTATTGAGTGCATTTACTGTACTTTTTAGTTGGTCTTATATAATAATCTAATTTTCTGAGATAATTACTTTTGGTTTATCATAGGCTATAAGCCATAATCATCAAGATTAACAGAAATAAACACTTGAAATATATCACTTTGTTTGTAGTGACTCTATATACTGTATTTTTCGGACTATAAGACGCACCCTGGTTTTAGAGGAGGAAAATAAAAAAAATAAATTTTTTAAACAAAAAATGGGGTCATGACACACTGTTATGGGGCAAGGATCTGCTGCTGTAACAGTATGGGGGTAATTTTAAAAACAAACAAAAACAAAAATAAACGGCGTGCGGTTCCCCTAATTTTGATAACCAGCCAAGATAAAGTCTCACAGCTGGGGGCTGGTATTCTCAGGCTGGGGAGACTCACGTTATTGGGAGCCCCCTAAGCCTAAAAATATCAGCCAGCAGCCGCCCAGAATTGCCGCATCCATTGTTTGTTTTAATGTTTTGTTTATTGAAGCAAAAGAAGATAATAATTCACATACATCAGAAATCACAGTCTTAACTAATACAATAACATTCGCATCCGCTGCTTCCCGTTTTAACTCTATGACTCGAATTACTCCTGAAATAGACTGAACCATCGGGTACTGGGGAAGTCCGAATTAATTTAGTAGCCTGGTTTCTGTAATAAGCTGCAACATTTTTAACAACAAGTTCAAAGGAACAAGAAGTAGGGGGGGAGCTAGAATCTAGTTGAGCGAATTTTATCGCCTGAAATTTAGCTCCATAATTAGAGTTAGAGGGTTTAAGAGACAATAGGAAAGGGGGGAGAGAAAGAAAGGAGAGAGAGAAAGAAAGGAGAGAAGAAAGGAGAGGATTTTGGTCCTAGATCCGATCAGTCCGTGATAAGAATTAATAGACATCTGTCACTCATCTCAATGGAGGGGGGTGAGGGGTGGCTCATAGACCCCTATGCTGCCTTCTGCGAAGTCACTATTGAAAATTGAGGTTTAGACTTATAGACCTGCCAGCCCACCCAGACCTGGAGGAAAGAGAGCATATTTTGACGCGAGAGGGCTGAGAGTTCTTCGACGTGATATAATTGGTCGATCTTCATCAAGAGCTGCGCGAGAGTAGGGGTTTTCGTTGTGCGCCACAGTTGGGCTATGAGAAGCTTACAAGCTGAACCTACAAATGACGCCAGTTTTGAAGAAGCTTTATCTTTAGGCCACATTGGGAAGTTCAGGAGCATTTGTCCAGGTTCCAGGACCCCCTGTTTGCCTGTAAGTTCAGATATTAACTGTGATGCCATCCTCCAGAAGGTCTGGATAATCGGACAAGTCCACCACATGTGTAAATAAGTACCCCTGTCCCTCACGCAGCGCCAGCATTGATCTGAGTTGGAGGAGCTCCATGTACTAGACGAGGTGGGAACAATGTACCACCTCGTAATCACTTTAAATTAATTCTCTTGAACTCTCACACAGCATGACGGACCGTGTGAGGCATTGTAAATTTGGTTTGTTTGTAAATCAGTAAATGTAGAGCTCAGGTCCCTTTCCCATCTTAGTATATATGCTCTCTTTACCACCAGTTTTTTTGTAAGCAGGGTATGGTATAAGTTAGAAAGAATTTTCCTGGGAGCCCGGGTTTGCATGCAAAAAGATTCGAATGCAGTTAAAGGTCTGTCGAGATGAGTATGAGGTAATAATGGCTGAATCACATGTTTTAACTTTGTATGATGAAGAAACGTGAGCTTAGAGAGGCCTGGGTTCATACCCATCTCCCGTGCAGATATCAGAGAGCCGTCCACCAGAAGATCAGCTAACGGAGCATTCACCTTGGTCAGGAATGGGGATTTCGTGGACGCGGCCTGGTTTACATCGGCATCTAAGATGTCGGAAACTTGGATTAGAGGGGAGAGTGGCGGGGCCAATATCTCACTGTTTTCCTTCCATTTGTGCAAGAGAGTTCTCGTAAGCTCATTTATGAAGGATCTTTTGTCCCTCTGATTAGCAGGGGAAAGTAGCATTGCTCGCAAAGATGTGGGGGCTAGGTATTCTTCTATAGAAATCCATAATTTAGTCGGAGGGCGTCTAATCCAGTCTATCGTTCTAGAGAGGACTGCGGCATGATAATAAAGTGCTATATTGGGTAATCCCATGCCCCCCCTGTCCCTTGGTAAACTCAGTGTTTGGAAGTTGATTCTCGGTTTATGTTTGTGCCAGATATAGTTGGATATTAAAGAGTTACACTTGGAAAGAAAAGATATGGGAATTGGTATGGGTAGCATTTGAAAAAGGTAAATAAACTTAGGAAGTATAATGCTTTTAATTAAATTTTTCCGACCTATCCACGAGAGGAAGGGAGCCTTCCATGAGGCTATATGTGCAGAAAGTGTAGGAAGAAGGGGCTTGTAATTGAGATCAAATAGGGATTTGAAGGTTTTCCCCAACTTAATGCCTAAATAAGTTATGTGACTATTTGGCCACCTAAAGGGGAACGAATTTTGGAGAGATTTAGTAACTTTGCTGGCGAGGTTAATACTTGGTGCTTCTGATTTTGATAAGTTAATTTTGAAGTTAGACCATCGGCCATACTCCTCTAATATTTTCATGAAGGCAGGGAAACCCCTCTCCGGCTTGGACATTACCACCAACAAATCGTCAGCAAAGGCGGCGGACTTGTGGTGAATTCCCTGTAAATTGAACCCCTCTATGTCCCGGTCCTGTTGAATGGAGGCTAGCAAAGGCTCCATGACCAGGACAAAGAGTAAGGGGGACAAGGGGCAACCCTGCCTTGTACCATTTTTAATGTCAAAAGGGTCGGTGAGGGTATTATTTATTTTAATCCTGGCCGTGGGTGATGTGTACATCTGTAGTATTGCGCTTATGGTATCTGGTGGGAAATGGAAGGCCTCCAACGTCCCCCGTAAGAATGTCCAGTCCACCCTGTCAAACGCCTTCTCGGCATCCGTTCCCAGCAGCACTAGAGGCAGTTTATGGATCCTGGTGTATTGCATCAAGTTTAGTACTCTTAGTGCGTTATCCTTCCCCTCTCTTCCTCTGACAAAACCTGATTGTTCTGGGGAGACGAGATCTGGGAGAATATCTGCCACACGGTTGGCGATTAAGCTAGCATATATCTTTAGGTCCACATTCAAAAGTGAGATGGGCCTATAGTTTCCACAGCACTCTGGGTCCTTCCCATCTTTATGTATTAATGATATATGTGCCTCTAGTGCTTGTTTGGGTAAAGGGTTGCCGAGTAGAAGAGCGTTGCATGAAGCTAAGAGATGATCCCCCAAAATATCAAAGAATTTCTTATAATAGATAATGGGAAGGCCATCTGGACCTGGAGCCTTTCCCACGGGGCTCTTGGACAGGATGGACTGAACCTCCGCCCGGGAGAACGGTTTTTCTAAGGACTCCTGTTGTGTTTTAGAGAGTTTCGGAAGATTTAATTTAGTTAAGTAGTTTTGTATATCACATTTCCTCTTATCTCTCTCCACTGCCGACTCTTCCGGTCGAATTTGGTATAAATTTTTATAAAAGCGAAGGAATTCTTCCGATATTTGAGAATAGTCTTGCGTACGGTGGCCCTGTGGGGTTTTAATTGCATGTATGAACGTACCAGCCTGTCTTTTTTTTATCATGGACATCATAAGTTTAGAGGCCTTGTCCCCATGTAGGAACATACGATTCCTCCAACTGAGATAGAACTTAGCCGATTGTTTATTGAGTATATCTCTCAGTTCAATGCGCTTCGCCGTCAATTGGGACGCTTCGCTGTCTGTTGGGAAAGAGATTTCTTATGCTGAGCCTCCAACGTCGCTATCTCAGCATACAGAGTCTGCAAGAACAAATTCCTCTGCTTGTTGAGATGTGATGAGATGGAAATAAGTTCTCCCCTAATGACAGTCTTATGCGCTTCCCACAACAACGGGGCCGCAATATCTGGTGTCTTGTTCTCTGCAAAGTAATTACGGAGACATTCAGATATGCGTTTCTTGTTTTCTTCCGAGGAGAGAATTGACTCATTCAATCTCCATGTACGATGTAGCCAATACGGCCTCAGGAGTGAGAAACTAGCTGCAACATAAGCATGGTCAGAGTAGGGTGTAGATTGGATCTCTGAATCGTTTACATTGGGTAATAGGTGTCTAGGTAGAAAAATGTAGTCTAGTCTGTGGTATGATTTATGAGGATTCGAGAAGAATGTGAAATCTTTTGCTGTGGGGTGTTGGTAGCGCCAGATGTCTATTAGAGAGAGGGATTGGAGAGAGCATTTAATCCGAGATAGGTCCTTTAAAGAGAGGTGACTTTTCCTTGCAGTAGAGTCTAATTTGGGCTCCATAGCCACATTAAAGTCACCGCACAATATTGGAGTACCTTCTGAAAAATTGCGGAATTTTTTGAGCGTGGACAGCAACCATCGAATCTGTTTGACATTTGGGGCATATACATTCCCTAGGGTCACCATAGAGCCCGCCAACATACCCTTGACGAAAATATATCGACCCTCAGGGTCAGTAGCGATATCTTGAGCTAGAAAGGGTATATCCTTGGCGAGTGCTATGGAAACTCCTCTAGAGCCTTTGCGTGTGGAAGGGGCGTGAAACCAAGTGTTGTAGTGTGCTTTGGTAAAGCTTGGGATTTTGCTTTCACGAAAATGCGTTTCTTGGAAGAATATCATATCAGCATGCCTCTTTTTTAGACTATGCAAGGTCTGTGACCTTTGTACAGGGGAGTTCAGGCCATGTGCATTAAGGCTTATTACCGTAAATACCTTATGATGTGACGCCATGTTGGTGCAAACAGAAGGACAATCTGTTCTTTTCCCGTCGGGATGAATGGACTGGACCTATGACCTATGAAAGAGTGAAGAAGACAGAGAGACTGGGGAGTAGAAAAAGGTTTAAAGAAGAACAAGGTATTAGTATCAACATTTTCAACCATTTGAAATTCAAACAAAAAAGAGTGTGCCTTAAGAGGGAGCAAAAAGTGCAAAACCCCTGTAATAACTTCATATTTTAGGCTAGCATAATCAGTTAGATATATCAGAAGACCCAATTAGGAAACTCCTTCAAGGAGGCTCGCCCTCAGAGTTCATCTGCAGTTTCTTCGCCGCTTTGCGCCGGGCTCTGTGGGTCTTCGGGGTAAGGCTATGCCATGGGGCTGGATCAGGAAGCAATTGCAGTGTAGCCGCCGAGCGATGAATTTCCAGCTCCGGATATTTATCCAAAGTGATCCCCAAATCTTCACATATCCTTCTTATCTCCGCCGAGGTTTTGGCTTGGTAATGCTTTCCATTGGCAGTTATGGCGATGCCGAACGGATATAACCAGCGGTACGGAAACTGGCGTTGGCGTAGCACCGTTGTGAAGGGTTGTAAGAGCCTTCTTTTGGTCAGGGTGGTAGAAGCAAGGTCCTGAAAAATCATAATATTAGAGCCTTCATGACTTATAGAATCCGTTTCTCTGGCTTTTTTCAGAGTAAGTTCTTTAACTCGATAATCCAGGAAGCGGCATATAACATCCCTTGGTGGTTCCCCTTGTTTAGGTCTGGGTCTCAGCGATCTATGTGCTCTTATCAGTTCCAGTGTTGGAGCAGGGTCAGTATCTATCAAATCAGCAAAGATGCCCTGTAGGGTCGGGATCAAAGCCTCATTCGCTACCGATTCTGGAAGGCCCTTTAATCTGAGGTTGTTTTGCCTTTCTCTATTTTCATGGTCTTCCAGAATGGCATGTATTTGATTGATATTATCCTCCTGTTGACGAAGACAGGAGATGACAGAATTGGAGGTGGAGGTTATTGTGGCTTGGGTCGCTTCGAGGGATTCCACCCTGTGTCCAATTTGGCCAATTTCTTGTTTGATATCTGAAAGCTCCTTTGCCACCGGCTCCAACGCATTTTTAAGGATCCGTTTTATAAAAGATCTTGAGATGGGGAGACTCTTGCTATTATCCGCACCTTCAGTGTCACTTTCATCATCTTCCATATCCTGTATGTCATTAGTAGACGTACTTTGAGGGCTGCCTGTTTTAGCGTCAGCTGGATGAAGGTGTTTTTTAAGAAATTTATCGAGATCAGCCTGGGTAGTAGATTTGACTGGTCTGGGCAAAGAGCTGGCCCGTGCGTTGCCGATTTTGACCATGTTAAAGTCAGACATAAGTGGTTTTATGCTTGAGAGAATGTATAGTATGGGTTAGGCCACTCCGCTCCCCCCAGATGGCACCGATTTTAGAACATTATATTCCCTCAAAGAGGTGGAAAGAGGCGAGAGGAGAGAGTCTTTATGTTGGCGGTATGACTATGAAGCCTCTCTCTGTCATCTTCCTCCAGGGGCCGCTTCTGTAGCCTCAGTGCCCGTGCAGGTGTATGGGGCCGGTATTTGGGAGATTTCCCCACCTCCAGCTAGCCCGCCACTCGATGGAAGTCCAGATCTGGGCTGGCAGGGTTCCCTGTTGTGTGTGAAGTAGGGGGAGGGTTTGGGAGCAAGGTAACCCCCTATGTCTCCTGGTGCCCACCTGCAGGTTAGAAAGGGGGTCCCCTTCAGCCGGATCCCTTCCTCTATCTTCACCCTCCACTCAACTGACCCCCAGCACAGGGGAATGCTTCCCGGCGACTCGTCCTCAGCACTAGTCCCCGGACTCTGAGTTCCCTTGTCAGCAACCCTCAGCGGCGTGTCCTGGCACTGAGCCGCGAGGGCAATCTGTGTAGGTGGACGCCGGTGGGCGCAGAACGCCGGCTGCACGTGGCTGGGCCCTAGCTGAACCACAGGCTCGGGGCTTCGGTGCGGTGGAGCAGCGGGCGCGCTGGCAGACAGAGGGAGAGGACTCACTCACCGCCCGGGCTTCTTCCTGTGCCCTGCCGAAACTCCCGAGACTACGCACCCAGCCGTCGCGAGATCTCCTGCCGCGTCTCCGTGACTCCACGCGGCCTCTCCAGGAACCCGGCAGCCCGCAGTGTCTTCGGCCTGATCTCGTCGTCCACCCGGCTGGTAAGTAGCGAGTGTCATGAATCCGGAGCCCAGCTGATCTCCCGACGTGTCCCGAGAGCTTCGGGGCCGCGACGCCGCCTGCAGTCTTCAGGGCCGGACAGGAGCTCACTCAAGATGGCGGCCGCTCTCCACCCGCGGCCCTCCGGGACGACAGGAAGGACGGATCTGTGCCGAGGGGGAGGGTGAGGGACGCCGTTTCTCCTCTTCTCAATCCTCGCCCCCTGAGCCCCCGATTATCTCCCGGCGTCTTCTATCGGGCGTCCGCAGCTCTCAGGGTTCACGCCACTCAGGCCTCGCCACCTCCGTTGCCCTCACTGGCCACCACGCTGGAGGATCCCCAGACTATGTCCCGTAGGGTGTAGCAGCCCAATGGGGGTCTCTCCACTCTCGGGATGTCCCTGGGACCTGGAAGAGGGGGCTAGACGTGGATATTGACCGCCAGGGAGCTGGATGTTTGTAGATTCTTAGGAGCTCCCACATCCACGTCTGCCTCTGACAGCGGCCATCTTGGACCTGCCGCATCCATTGGATGCAACAGTCCTAGGACTTTTCCCAGTTCATCCCTATTGCCCTGATGCGGTGGCATTCGAGGTAATAAGGAGTTAATGACAGCAGCCCATAGCTGCCACTAAGTCCTAGCTTAGTGATGGCAGGCGTGTATGAGACACCCCCTCCTCACTAAACTGTAGTGAAAGTAAATAAACACACATATAAAAATCCTTTATTTGAAAAAAGACAAAAAAACACACCCTCTTTTACCACTTTTTTTAACCCCTAAAACACCCAGGTCCAGCGTAATCCACACGACATCCCATGACGCATCCAGCTCTGCTACATCTGACAATCACAGAGAGCGGCCATAGGAACACGACCGCTCTGTGAGAGTCAAGCCGCAAGTGAAGTGAGCCTCCGGGATCAGCGGTGACACCAGCTGTCACCACACACAACCTGACTGAAGTCACCGTGGATCTTGCAGTCACTTCAGCTGCGGCCGGATTTGCGGTAACGGGAGTTGGAAGTTTTGCCCCCAGCAGTTTGCCCCCAGCAGTTTGCCCCCAACAGTTTGCCCCCAGCAGTTTGCCCCCAGCATTTCGCCCCCAGCATTTCGCCTCCAGCATTTCGCCCCCAGCACTTTGCCCCCAGGTACACTAAGCCCCCGAATATTTCTCCCCCAGCATTTCGCCCCCAGGATGTTTCGCCCCCGCACATTTCGCCCCCGGATGTTTCGCCCCCAGCAGTTCGCCCCCGGATGTTTCGCCCCCAGCAGTTCGCCCCCGGATGTTTCGCCCCCATTAGTTCGCACCTGGACGTTTCGCCCCCCCTCCTTCCCCCCCATTTCGCCAACAGCAGTTCGCCCACGGATATTTCGCCCCCAGCTTTTTGCCCCCAGATGTTTCGTACCCAAATTAGGCAGGGAATTTTGGCCTTGTGTTTTAGCCCTAAGGCTGCGACCGCACTTTGCGTTCACCTATTTGCAGTACTAAACGCACGTTTTGGGCTTAATTGATTTGACCAAAGTTGCCTTTTTCTGAATTTTAACGCTGAAAACGCATGTGCATTTACCGCGTTTTAGATACGTTTTCAGCGCTTTTTACCTGCTTTTTTTTTACCTGTTTTGACAGATGCGTTTTGAACATCAAGACACTGCTAAATAAAGATTAAGCAGTCAAACCCAATGAAAAAAGAAAAAAAAGGAACAGATATAGAATTTTAGAAATAATTTAAGAAATAGAAATATTCAATTAAATTATAGCGGTAATATACTATTAGAAAAATAGCAAAACATTTGTAATTTTCATAAATTTAATTGTCAGACTGTGTGTGTGTGTGTAAAGGGACATATGAAATCATTATTATGTTCAAAAAGCATGCGTTTTGGTTGTTCAAAACGTTTGTTTTCTGCACATAAAAAGCAGGTAAAATGTAGGAAATTTAACCCCTTCAGCCCCCGGGCACTTTCCGTTTTTGCGTTTTTGTTTTTTGCTCCCCTTCTTCCGAGAGGCGTAACTTTTTTATTTTTCCATCAATCTTGCCATATGAGGGCTTGTTTTTTGCGGGAAGAGTTGTACTTTTAAATGAAACCATAAGTTTTACCATATAGTGTACTGGAAAACGGCAAAAAAATTCCAAGTGCGGAAAAATTGCAAAAAAAGTGGGATTGTACAATAGTTTTTGGGATATTTTATTCACCGTGTTCAATATATGGTAAAACTGATGTGTGGGTATGATGCCTCAGGTCGGTGCGAGTTTGTAGACACCAAACATGTATAGGTTTACTTGTATCTAAGGGGTTAAAAAAAATTCACAAGCTTGTCCGAAAAACGTGGCGCACGTTTTGCGCCATTTTCCAAAACCCGTAGCGTTCTCATTTTTTAGGATCTGAGGCTCAGTGATGGCTTATTTTTTGCGTCTTGACCTGACGTTCTTAACGGTACCATTTTTGCGCAGATGCTACGTTTTGATCGCCTGTTATTGCATTTTGCGCAAAATTTGCGGCGACCAAAAAACGTAATTTTGGCGTTTGGAATTTTTTTGCCGCTACGCCGTTTACTGATCAGATTCATTGATTTTATATTTTGATAGATCGGGCATTTCTGAACGCGGCGATACCAAATATGTGTGTATTTTTTATTTTTTTAACCCTTTAATTTTCAATGGGGTGAAAGGGGGGTGATTTGAACTTTTAGGTTTTTTTATTTTTTTTTAATTTTTTAAAACTTTTTTTTTACTTTTTTTTTTATTTTACTAGTCCCCCTGGGGGGCTATTGCGATCAGCAATCCGATCGCTTTGCACAATCTGCAGATCTCAGCTACAGAGCTGAGAACTGCAGATTTGCTGCTTCACTTTCAATGCCGGCTGTATTCCGGCATTGAGAGGAAGTGACTCATGTTAGCCACAGGCGTCATCACATGACCCTGTGCTACCATGGCAACCGCCGAAAGTCACGTGATCATGTCACGTGACTTCCGGTGGGGGCGGGGTAAGTCACTGTCATGGCGGCGCCCATATACATATCGCTGCCAAGACTTTGGCAGCGAAATGTAAGGGGTTAATGGCCGCGGGTGGAAGCGATTCCACCCGCGGCTAGCAGGCACACATATCAGCTGTTGATAACAGCTGATATGTGCGCCGATCGCCGCCGCCCGCCGGCGGCAGGGGGCGGGGCTTACCGGAACACGATCCATGACGTATCTAGTACGTCATGGGTCGTTAAGGGGTTAAAGTTTCTTGGTTTTTGCCATTTCTCATTGACTTCAATGTTAGCAAAACCAGCTAAAATGGCAAAAACAATTGACATGCTGCTTCTTTGAACGCCTGTTTTTTGCCACAAAATATGCAAATTAAACGCAGCGTTTAGAAACGCAAAGTGCGGTCTGAAAATCACCATTTTCCATAGACTTTGCTGTAAAATCAAAACTCATGCCTTTTGGCATGAAAAAGGTGCTTCTCAAAACGGACCTAAAAAGCACCTGAAACGCAGGTTGAAACGCAAAGTGCGGTCGCACCCTAAGACCTCTTTCACAGTATTCACTTACCCAAGTGCTAAGCACTGGAAAATCGCTAAGAAGATTGCTAATTTTGAATATATAAGTCAATGGCTGGAAAAGCGAGGTGTTGTTTCGGCCAGCTCTTTTTATTTTATTACAGGAGCTATTTTTGAGCACTTAGCGTTCATCAATAGCCTGAATCTTATGGGTCATTACCGAGAGCGCTCACAAAGGCACTCTCAAAAATGCCAGTAAAGCACGTGCTTTGGAGTTCTAAAACAGTGGCAGCATAAGGGTGCTTTCACACTTCTGCTACATATGCACTACAGGCCGCCCATTCGCTTCTGTAATGCTGCCGTTCCGCTAACCTGCAGCGGAACAAAAAGAAGAAAATCCTCTTCTTTTTGTTCTGACACTGATAGCGGAATGCGGCATTACGAAAGCGAACGGGCGGCTGCAGATCGCGGAACCCAGCTGTTCACTTATATGGGCAATGCAAGCGGAATGCCAGCATTCCGCCAGCATTGCCCCGGGGTCAGCTGGATGTCAGATCCAGAGCGGATTGACCTCTGGTGGCCCCAAACACAAGTGTGAAACCACTCTAAAATTACAGTGTGCAAGAGGCCTAAAATCAAAACAAATTTGAACTTTTAGGGTACTTTCACACTTGCGCTGTTTTGCTTCCGTCACAATCCGCCCTTTTGGAAAACAGCGGAATCTGTTAACGGATTCTGCTGTTTCCCATAGACTTGTATGGATGACGGATTGTGCCAAAAGTACCTGCGTTGCTTCCGCTGGCCGACACTGCGTTGCTTCCGCCAAGCGGAAGCAACGCTTAACATAACTTGCTTGCGTTAAAATGACGCCGAGCGGCGGATTCCGTTACATCCATCAATAGTTATAATGGATCCCTATGGTGGCGGATTCCGTTGCGAAGTGCTTTATAACGGAATCCGCCGCTGGATTCCGCTAATGTCTACCGAGCATGCCCAGAATGAAAAAAATGGGAAAAAAAAAAAGAGCCGACGCATTCCGTTAGACGGACGCCTAACGGACGCAAAACGGATGCAACGGGTCCGTTATTTCACAGGAATCAGCTAACGGATTCCTGTGAAATAACGGACCCGTTGCATCCGTTGACAACACAAAAATAACAGATGCGTCAGCAACGGACCCAGCGGATTCAAACCAACGCAAGTGTGAAACTAGCCTTACCTGACTCAGCACTGACCTGCTTTGTTGCAGGTTTTGTTGCAAGTTTTGTTGCAGACATAACAAGTAGCAGGTCAGATGTCCTGCAAGTTACATTAGACTAGCTTTTATTCCATCTGTATATAGAATCTCTGAAATCTCCACAAAGAGAGAGGTGTGCTGCCACAAAAAAATCAGTCAGCTTCCACAGCAATTCACTTTCTACAACTATGAATTCAGTTCTGTCCAAACGTGGAAGGAGGAAGTTGATCCATGAGAATCACATTTACTTCTTTTCCAAAAGAACCACTGATGATGTCCATTCCATCTGGGTATGTGAAAAACGGGGGGTACCAGGACAGGAAAGGAACACTAACTTAGTATTCCAGACACTTTTAGGTTGGCAGAAAAAGTGTCAGCTCTTTGTGCAAATAAAATAGCTTGGCAAAAAATGGCCAGGTGGGTACAGTGCCCGGGTTCTGTGGCTACCAGGACAGGAAAGGAAGCCTCACTTTCTATCCCTCCTAATGATGAAATGCAGCAAGGAATTCCCTGAGCTGAGGTACACAGATGCTGTTATCTAAAGCTGTACACAGCGTTTGCACGGACCTGCCTAGCAGCTATGGCTATGTACGCCTGGAAATCAGTCCTGAAAAGGGCTGAAATAGCCTGCAGTCCTCCCCTAATCCCTACAGCGCTGTGTAGCTTGCACTATGTCTATTTGTGCACACAACAGGATCAGCGGCAGCAGCAGCGTGAACGGTGACTGTCACCCACATGTAGAAGGCAGATAATGGCGGCGTGAGAGAAAATGGCCATATTTATAAGGCAAGGACATTTGACATTCACAGCCTATGACACATGCCCTTCCTTGTCTGGCAAAAATCCACTTAGCTGTGTGTGTGTCTGGGATTGGCTGACATCTTGGCCCGCCCCACTGCACCCGCGCTTAGGAAAAAGAAAAAATGGCGATTTGGCATTCTCTCAGCAGCACAGATCTAAACCCCGTCCCCCCCGCACACTATACTCTGAAATTTGATAATAGTGTGAATCACAGTGACTCACACTATTACAGTGAAAAGCCAGCTAGTAACTAGATAGGCTTTTTGCTGATCGAACCGTTCTCGAACGTAACTCGAGCTGTCGAGCTTTTAGCAAAAAGCTCACGTTCGAGTTCGATCTCGAGCACCCCCAAAAATCACTCGAACATGAAATTGGCGAACCTTGAACATCGCTCAGCTCTGGGGTTTGGCTTCCACCTGTTAACATGCATCCATGAAGAAAGAGCTCCGCACTGCTGAAGTCCTATATAAATCCTTTATTGCATTACAAAGTTCCAAGAGTGCCAGACCACCATCACCCACCCACATATATACATATATATACACACACACACACACACACACACACACACACACACACACACTGTTCGGGCGTACAGTGTGCATATATACCGTATTTTTCGGACCATAAGACGCACTTTTTTCCCCCAAATTTGGGAGGAAAGTGTGGGGTGCGTCTTATGGTCTGAAGCTACGGGGTAGGGAACTGTGGGGAGTCAGCGCTATGCAGTCTGATCACAGGAGGCAGGGAGGGTCGCTGCTGCAGGAAGCCGGCGCTGGAGAAACCACGTGTGCCCGCTGCTTAAAGTAAGTGAATATTCATTAGCTGCTCCCCGCTCACCTCTCTCTGCAGTCAGTGGGGGTGAGGAGCAGCAAATTAATAGTTTAATGTAAACAGCGGTCACACGTGGGAGCTCCAGACGCCGGCTTCTTGCAGCGGCTGGGGAGACTGTGTGCCGGCTGTTTAGGAGGCCGGAGCAGGGTGCCGCTGCAGTCATACCTGGCCCGGAAGAAGTGCAGATCACTGCAGTGTCCGGGCCAGAGCATGGCGTACCTTCACAGCACAGCCGCAGTCTCTGTGCTGAGGGCTCAAATTACTTTCACTTTGATCCTTCCTCTGCACTAGAAACAGTCTCCCGTAGCTGACAAGGACCTACAGTGATGTAATGCAGAGGGGTGGGCCAGAGCAGCACAGAACAGCACAGAGCCCTGCCTCTTCATTACATCACTGCAGGTCCTCGAGGATATCAGTAAAAGTAAGGCAATAAACAATATAGTATATAAAGACATTACTGTACACCTGGATGGGGTTGGATCATATATATATTACACACACACACACACACACACACACAGTATATAACTATATATGCACACACACACACACAGTATATAACTATATATGCACACACACACACACACAGTAAATAACTATATATGCACACACACACAGTATATAACTATATATGCACACACACACACACACACACAGTATATAACTATATATGCACACACACACACACACACTATATAACTCTATATTTGCACACACACGCACACAATATTACTATATACACACACACACACACACACCAGATTGGAGGATCACACATTTAATGATGGGGAACATACATATTCCACGATGGGGGCCATATATACCTGGAAGGTACCCAGAATGGGGGATATGAGGACAGAATTTGGGGATATTATTACCTCAGTGACACTGTCAGCAGTAAAATAACAGTGTGTCATGACCACATTCTTTTACTTTAATTTTATTTTTTTTCTATTTTTTCCTCCTCTAAAACAAGGGTGCTTCTTATAGTCCGGTGCGTCTTATAGTCCGAAAAATACGGTATATATCTAGCTCTGGAGATTGGATCGGAATGAATTCCAATCTTTCAGTATGATCGGCCCGATCTGATCCTATCTTTCCAGTGATCGGCCAACACTAGTTGGAATCAGTAGGCCTCACTACACTATATTACCCTCAAAGTTTCCCTTGAAGGCAAAAATCACATAGTATTTTATATCAGCACCTTATAGTGTAGCATTTTTCACATTTGTGCAAAAGAAACTTTGCAATAATTATGCATAATGGAATTGTTTTAATACAATGTTAAATGGTTAAGTAGCTTACTAGAGTCATGCAGAAGAAACTGCTCCTGGACACCATCAATACTGATCTCCTTGAACTCCAGGGGGATAACAAGTTGATCAAGGGTTTGAGGTAACCTTGGGATATTGCCAAGTTGCCTTGCTAATCGAATTGTTCTCTTCAGTGATGCTTTCCTTGGGAGAAGTGCTACAACATTAGAATGGGCTCCTGAAATGACGTCTGTGAGAATCTGTTGTGGTGTCTCCTGTGTTGTCCTTGCCCTGGTGACTGCCTCATTAACAAGTCGGATTGCTTCAGGTCTTGCAGCTTGTGCTGCGTGACTGTGAAGATTGACTTTCACAACTTCGCCAGATTCTTAATTGGTCTAAACACGTCCCTTGCAAGTCGACCGTTTTTCACATACCCAGATGGAATGGACATCATCAGCGGTTCTTTTGGAAAATAAGTAAATGTGATTCTCATGGACTAACTTCCTCCTTCCACGTTTGGACAGAACTGAATTCATAAATGTAGAAAGTGAATTGCTGTGGAAGCTGACTGATTTTTTGTGGCAGTACACTTCTCTTTGTGGAGATTTCAGACACTGCTATATTGTGATGTACAGATGGAATAAAAGCTAGTCTAATGTAACTTGCAGGACATCTGACCTGCTACTTGTTACATCTGCAACAAAACTTGCAACAAAGCAGGTCAGTGCTGAGTCAGGTAAAAGGTCAAAATTGTTTTGATTTTAGGCCTCTTGCACACTGTAATTTTAGAGTGGTTTCACACTTGTGTTTGGGGCCACCAGAGGTCAATCCGCTCTGGATCTGACATCCAGCTGACCCCGGGGCAATGCTGGCGGAATGCTGGCATTCCGCTTGCATTGCCCATATAAGTGAACAGCTGGGTTCCGCGATCTGCAGCCGCCCGTTCGCTTTCGTAATGCCGCATTCCGCTATCAGTGTCAGAACAAAAAGAAGAGGATTTTCTTCTTTTTGTTCCGCTGCAGGTTAGCGGAACGGCAGCATTACAGAAGCGAATGGGCGGCCTGTAGTGCATATGTAGCAGAAGTGTGAAAGCACCCTTATGCTGCCACTGTTTTAGAACTCCAAAGCACGTGCTTTACTGGCATTTTTGAGAGTGCCTTTGTGAGCGCTCTCGGTAATGACCCATAAGATTCAGGCTATTGATGAACGCTAAGTGCTCAAAAATAGCTCCTGTAATAAAATAAAAAGAGCTGGCCGAAACAACACCTCGCTTTTCCAGCCATTGACTTATATATTCAAAATTGGCAATCTTCTTAGCGATTTTCCAGTGCTTAGCACTTGGGTAAGTGCCTACTGTGAAAGAGGTCTTAGGGCTAAAACACAAGGCCAAAATTTCCCTTCCTATTTTGGGGCCGAAACATCTGGGGGCAAATAGCTGGAGGCGAAATATCCGTGGGCGAACTGCTGTTGGCGAAATGTGCGGAGGCAAAATGGGCAAAACATCCTGGGGGCGAACTGCTGGGGGCGAAACATCCGGGGGCAAACTGCTGGGGGCGAAACATCCGGGGCAAAATGTCCGGGGGCGAACTGCTGGGGGCGAAACATCCGGGGGCGAACTTCTGGGGGCGAAATGTCCGGGGGCGAAACATTTGGGGGCGAACTGCTGAGGGCAAAATGTGCGGGGGCGAAACATCCTGAGGGCGAAATGCTGGGGGCGAAATGTTCGGGGGCGAAGTGTACCTGGGGGCGAACTGCTGGGGGCGAACCTTCCTAGAACCGCGGTAACAGGTGGAGGACTCCTGATGTATATTCTCCTTTCCTCACTCCACGCAGCATCGCGGTGTCTCCCTGTCTGTGTCAACAGCAGCTCCGCTGACCTGTGCGGAGCCGTGTGTACAGCAATGATGTCATCGCTGTGCTTATCGCTCTCCACACACAGCGAGCCAGCAAGCAGGAGGACACCGCAATGCTCCAGGGAACAGTGACTGCTGAGTATACCGTACTTATTCACTGACCCCCGCGCTGATGATGGTGCACAGGGGGCAGTGAATATAGCCGCACGTGATCACTCCATGCTGTAGTTTCCAGGGGTGATACGCGGGCTGGCTCTTTAGTATGCGCGCATTCCCCGCCCATCATCCTGCCCACCTGTCGGCACCAGCTTCAGGGATGAGAGATGATGGGCGGGATGATGGGCGTGGATATGAAATTAGCGGGTGCATGTGGTCAGGGTAGCGCTGCTACAGCCAGCTCCTGCCTTTTATGACCCGCTCCACCACCACCGCACCCGCCTTCACCCGCCCCACCACCACCGCAGAGCAGCCATCGGACTATAAGACGCACCCTCCACTTTCCCTCAAAATTTTGGGGAAAAAAGTGCATCTTATAGTCCAAAAAATACGGTAATAGGTTTCCTTTTTATATTGAATAACTGAAATAAATTAACTTTTTGAGGATATTTTAATTTGAGATGCACGTGTGTCTACTTTTGGAACACATTATCTTCTATTTTTCTTATTATGTTCTGATTGATATTTATTGCTTAATATGCACTAATTGTTTTTAATGCCTTTTTTTCAACTGCTCCAATATTTTTTTGTATACCGTACATAAATAATTCTTGCGCTTTTGTGCTTATTGTGAAAGGGCTTAATTAAGGACGAGTATTATTCAAGTATATCCCCAGTTTTCTGTCATGTATGTTTTTTACATTTTCCTAATTAAAATATATCTTTTTAACCATTTGGTTAACCATTTATTTGCTTGTAGGTTTTTTTTTAAAGGGTATTATGTTGACATTCCTTTTTTTTTTTTTTTTTTAATTCTTTATAAACAGACCCATACATAACAGAAAACTGTCAACCCAAAGCCAATAAAGACTTTGAGAGCAGACATCTTCCATACATAAAAACCCTTCAAATTGTCCCTCTAAGCTCATAGTGTGGATCCGTCCATTTTTTAGGTATAAAATAAGAACGGGAGGAAATGTCTTAGGAAAATGCAACATCACATGAAGATACACACTCCACCATCAGCAGGGGCAGGGACCCCACAAGAGAAAAAGAAGGGTATATAGAAGGGAAAGAGGGAAGAAGAGAAGAAAATAGGGGAAGGAAAAAGGAAGGTGGCGGGGTGGAAGAACTAGCATCTCCAGTGGAAAGAACACATCCTGCCCGAAGGCCAAGGCCTATAAGTCACTAAGCAGACGATCATAGTCGTTAGAGAACTTAAATTCCAGCCAGGAAAACAAAGTCCTGTAGAAGGGCTCATAGGTCAAAACCTCCATTTGTAGGAGATCATTAACCCTGGAGGCCCAAAGAGCCAAGGTGGGAGGAGCACCAGACTTCCATTTCAGGAGGATGCACGACCTAGCCACCATCACCAAGAAACGCAACAACGAATGTTTATATGAGGAGAACAAGGATTCCAGCAGTTGCAGCAGGAACAACACTGGACCCAATTACTGGGTCGTTTCAGTCGCGTGTCTGATCAATTCTCTCACTCCAGCCCAGAATCCCTGCATAGCCGGACAAGACCAGAAGACGTGCACAAAGTCCCCCTCCTCCGTCCACACCTCCAACAGAGGGGATTCACTCCAGGAAAGCTCTAGAGTACTCTGGATGGGTCCCTATAACATCTCGCCAAAAGTTTGAAATTAGATTCATGGAGCCTGGAGCTTATGAAATATTTATGCACCAGCAGCAAGATTTTACTCTTTTGTGTGTCTGTCAGGGAAAGTCCCAGGTCACGCTCCCACTGCAACAGGTACTCGGGGGAAGGGACGTCATCCGGATTTGCTAGCATCCCGTATACCTTGGAGAGGGAGTGCCGCAACACCCCCTCTCCCTGGCAGAGATTTTCGAACTATATAAGACGACCCGCGTATTGAGTATAGTCTGGTAGGGCGCTAAGGAAGTGTCTTAAGTTGCATAGCTCTCAGTACCAAACAATTTTCTTTGGCCCTAAGTGAGTGTCAGTCCCCTCCCGATCCCAAGTGGCATGCACAAAATCTTCCTCCCTCAATCCAACGATGAAGAGCAGGATCAGGCAGCCAGGGCAGAAATCAGGAGAGCCAATTATAGGTGAAAGCGGAGAGTCCACAGGGAGCAGCAGCTTACGAACCAAGCGCATGGAGCAGCTCGCCAGTGTGGCATCGATGGTGGGGTGAGGTCCCATGATAGGGAAGGGTTAAGTTCGATATCCAAGGAACTGTGGGGAGGTGGACCTCAGAGAAACTCTGCTCCAGGGATACCCAGGGCTTGACCCTGGAATGCTGGAATGGCGACACCACTCAATAACTCTAAGCATATGTGAGGCCCAATAATAAACCTTCAGATCAGGGATTCCCAAAGCCCCCTTTCCTCTTCCTCTTCTCATCTGCCAAACCACGTAACATCTCATCTGCCAAACCACGTAAACAAGCCTTTAGCCCATCTCGCACAGTTCTCATGGATAGTCCGGAGGATGGGGAGAAAGTTTAGTTGAAGTGCAAATTGGTGTCCACCACCCGTTGAATCCACAGGTACCTTAAGGACTTGTGTCGGCCAGGGAAGGGTGGTACTCTGTCCCGGGCAGTACTTGTAATTGGAAATGTCACTTTGGTGGCCGTTGCCCGATTCCGTGCCCTGGGCCCCTTTTGTAATGAGTATTTACAGGGGAGATAGGAGTTTTTGTCATGTGACGCCATCTGCGGGTTGCGCTTAAGGATGGGGAACCGCCGCTGCTGAATGTGGGTACTCCCAGGGCTGGTGGTGATTGCAGCAATGGTGTTAGGCCCTCCGCAGGTAGGGCTGTGTATGGGAGACAATACCAGGTTGTCTTTTACATTCTCTACTCACTGTGGACCCAGAGGTTGCTGGTTCAGGTCCCTTGGAGGATCAGAGCCAATGTAATGACCCTGGCTGCTTTGTCCCTGGCACTCTCAGTTGATTGGGTCCCCGTAGCTTGGAGTGTTTGGGGGCCCCGACTGTCCCTTTTGGGGTACAGTCTCCTCCGTACGGCGGGCATTGTGGACCCTTTGGGGAGGTAAGGGTCCAAACCCCGATCCTAGTTTACTGCTGATGCCCCCGGATTATTCTGTAAAGGTGTCCTCACCGGGCAGGTATTTATCAAACCGTTTGAAACTGACGCTTGACCTAGGGCCCTGTGCCCCGTTCGTGCTCCGGTCCCAGCGGTATCTACGGTACCCATCCTGGGGAACTCTTGTGCACATCTGCACACCTCTTCTGTGTGCTACCCTCTCCTCGACTGACTACCGACTGACTGCTGACCCCTCCCACCAGGCTGGCTAAACCCAGGGACTCGTTCCCATGGCGACCATCCCCTTCCATGGGTAACCCTCTATGCCCAGTGTGGAGATGAGAACTAAGATTTTGGTCGTCTTTTGGTGGTATCGGCACTGGTATCCCAGTTCCCAGGGGGTAGGTCCTCAATCCCCAAGAGGATGCAGTTCCCTGTAGTGCCCTGAGGGTCTCAGGCGCTACAGACTGAGTGGCCCATTTTAAAGCTGTAGGACGACTGGAGTGAAGAAATTAAATCCTGGGGCAGCGTCGCATTCAAGGCCTCTGACTTAACCATATTAATTCTGAAGTTGGACAGCGTAGAATATTTTTCAAATTCGCGCAGCAGATTGGGTATAGAAACCCGAGGATTAGTGAGAAAAAAATAAAATGTTGACCGCGTAGGCCGCGATTTTAAATTCAGATGTTTTAACCCAAGGGCCACAAATATTGCTATTACCGCTAATGTGATACGGAAGAGGCTCCAGAGTCAGTATGAATATTAGGGGGGAAAGGGGACACCCCTGTCTTGTCCCATTAGCTATGGGGATCCTGTCTGAGAGGAGGCCGTTCACCCTGACTGCCACAGAGGGGACGCTATAAAGAGATCCAATCCATCTCAACATGCACCTACCCAGCCCCACGGCCCGTAAGACTTCAGTCATAAACATCCAGTTAACTCGATCGAAAGCCTTTTCGGCATCGGTAGAGAGGAGCATCGTGGGCAGCTTCTTAAGGTGGGCTTTGTGGACTAGGTTCAGAGCTTTAGTTGTCTTGTCCCTTGCTTCTCTCCCCCCCCCCCCCATGAACCCAACCTGGTCAGGGTGGATGATCTCCCCCATCAATGATGAAAGTCTGTCTTCCAGAATTCTCGTTAAGAGTTTCAGGTCTGTGTTCAAAAGGGAAATGAGGAGGTAGCTACCGCACTGGGTATAAGGTCCTTTCCCTGCTTTGGGATTACAACAATATTAACTGCCAATGTGGCTCAAGGGAAAGGGGACAGGTCGGACAAAGCCACATTGTTAAAAGCCTGAAGGAAGGGGGCATATAATACGGAGTCCATCTTTTTGTAATAGGCTAATGGGAATCCGTCAGGGCCAGGACCTTTTACCTTCGGAGAATTTTTAATAGCTGCAAGAAATTCTAACTCCATAATGGGTCTCTCCAGAGCAGCCACATCTTCTGCATTAAATTGATTCATACCTGAACTGAGAATATATTCTCGTATTCGGGATCGAAAGTCTGCCAAGGCCTGTTCAGATCGGGAGTTGTCAATAAAGTAAAGGGAGGCGTAAAAATTACCAAAGGCAGAGGAGATGTTCCTTGGCAGCATAACCATCCCCCCTGCCAAGGACCGAACCCGCGGGACATAACCATGTGACCTTTGTATACATAACGCTCTAGCCAGGGTTCTGCTGCTCTTGTTCCCAAACTCATAAAAATGTCTCTTACACTTTACCATAGCGCCCTTTGCCTTGTGATTCAGCAGGGTGCGCCGTTCTTCCCTCTTTTTAAGCAACAGAGGTCCGGCCCCAGTGTTCCGAGACCCCATGTGCAGGATTTACAATTGATGGATTTTGGTAAGAAGAGCAGCTACCTCTGCTGCCCGCTCCCGCTTCAGCCGCAAGCCATGCTTAACGAAGAGTCCCCTTACTACACGTTTGTGGGCCTCCCACACAACGTTAGATCTGTGGAGAAAGGAAGCGCAATAGGGTCTTACCCGGTATATATCCGGGGAAAAATTAAAAGAAATGCACTCACCTCAAGGAGTTGTCAGTCACAACCCCTGAAAAAGCTTATGTTGTTAAGATGAAATCTGCTGCAGCCCCCGTGGTTGATAACAGAGAACAATAGAGGAAGGGGTTTTATGCCGCGCTATTCACCACGAAGGAGGACAGGAAGATGATCAATGTTCCTTTATTGTAGCTTTTGTCTACGCGTTTCAGGAACTCTGCTCCCTTCATCAGGACAAACAGCATAAAAACAACATATCTATATATGTAGAGATATGTTGTTTTTGTGCTGTATGTCCTGATGAAGGGAGCAGAGTTCCTGAAACGCGTAGACAAAAGCTACAATAAAGGAACATTGATCATCTTCCTGTCCTCCTTCCTGGTGAATAGCGCGGCATAAAACCCCTTTCTCTATTGTTCTCTGTACACAACGTTAGATGACACCTCCCAAGGGCCCCGCGAACCTCGCCCTTAACAGTCTGGTCACTTAGCAATGGATTATTCAAAATCCATTGACACAGCCTGTCGACGGGACTGTTAAAGGCAAGTGTAATGGTAATCAGCGCGTGGTTAGAAAAATAGATGCTCTCGATTGACGCAGCCACCAAACAGTGAAGATCCCTATGCTTAACAAAAAAATGGTCTAAGCGAGAGTAGCTATTGTGGACCGCTAAATAGAATGAGTAGCCCTTGTCAGATGGGTGCAGCCGTCACGCGTATATCATCTGATATTTGTAAAGCCCACACTTAATGCGGCTCAATGCCCCCTGTGGCAAACAGGAAACCTCCTTAGAGCTATCCACTGAGGAACTAGAGTGACATTGAAGTCCCCTCCCATCACTATGGTGCCCTCTGAAAATTTATCAGCTCGAGAAAATGAATTGCCCAGTGTTAGGCAGGTGGATCACCATAAATATGAAAATTTGAGATGCAATGCACCCCTTCACCAGCAGGAGCCTCCCTTCCTCCTCAGACCTTGACTTCAACAGCTCCCATTGTAGGAAATCGGCTAGCAGTATTTTGGTTCCCCTGGATCTGGTGTCAAAGGAGAGGGGAGTGGTACACTACCAGGTATCTTCTGTTTGACAGCCTGTATGGTCTCCTCGAACTATAGTGGGACTCCTGAAGAAGGCTTACCAGTGTAAGGTTCTTTCACAGGAGGTTTAGGAAGATTGAGTGCTTCTCAGGACTGTGCAGTCCCTTCACATTCAACTAGCACGGACCCCTGGAGGAGCAAGCAGAGATGAGAGGGACTGAAAAGATAAGGAAATAGATTAGAATAAAAAAAAAAAGTGGGGGGGGGAAGATTAGAGAGCTGTGAAGGGAGATCGGAGGGGAGGAAGGGTACAGAGCCCCGGAAGGAGGGAGAAATAAAAAGGAGGAAAGGACGTATAAGAGACCCGCGAGCGGGCAAGGAATGAATCACAGAACAGAGTACACAGAGGGTATAGATAGCTCATACAAAACCCGCAGACCTAAGGATCAGCCCAAGATCCGCTGGGTAGAAAAGAAGCGGGGATTTGTTCACAGTTGATATTTTTTGGTAGATTCTTTTTAAAAACAATTTACAGAAATTATTTACTTCAAATTATTTTTATTTGGTACAAGACATGTTTAAACAAATACAACTTGGCAATTCACCAAACGTGTACTATTTGTTTTCCTCTAACTACCTATATGTGGGGGTCGACACCCTAGACTTTAGATAATTGGTGCCCCCACTCCGGCGATGGCTAGCCCTGCTATTATTTCCATACTGCTATAGCCTAAGACACACGACGGTATGCGATAAAACATCGCATTCCACTCGGACCAATATTAGCCTATGTCTCAGCACCCATGAGCGATTATTTTCTCATCCCTAATCAGACCAAGAAAACCGTCACAGCATGCTGCGACTGTAATGCGATCCAGGTGTCTCTCGCACCCATTCAAGTCTATGGGCGAGAGAAAACTACCACACCAGAAAACACCAGTGTAATGAGAGTGCAAAACGAAAATGGCAATAGGAGGAGAGAGGGAGATAAATCCCTCCCTCCCCTCCGCAGCGCTGGCCCGCTCCTCCTTGGAGCCGGCCTTCCCTCCCCCCCCCCGCAGCTGAGGTCCGATCACATGATCAGACCTCAGTCGCAGTGACACTCGCATGACACTCGGCTCCTGCTGTGCTGCCAGCGTGAGCCAAGTGTCATGTGAGGATCGCAGTAGTGCCCCGTGTGGCCCCGGCCTATCTGTTAAAGATGGTAGGGTAGGTATAGGCACCTGTGTAGAAGGAATAGATTCAGGTGTTTGAGAAGTTCAGAATAGATATAACTTTCCACCAGTCTGGAAGGGAGTTTTAGGGCACTATTTAAAAAGTGTTGACCCACTTGATGGACCCAAATTTAACGACCCGACGCATTTCTCCCCACACCCTTTTTGGGTTCATCAGGGGTCTTATTTTTAAACCATAGACAACACTGTATATATTTAAATTAATTGAAGGGTATTCTGTAGTGAATTTTCTGGTACAAAATGTTGATGGAGATTTGTTTTTTTTTTTTTTTCCCCCTAAATTAAAGGGGAGACAGATCTATATCAGATATCTGTGAGGCTTATATGATTTCTTAGGGTACCATCTCACTAAACAACGTACCAGCAAATCTGACCACGATACGACCTAGTCAGGATCGGTGGTACGTCGCTACAGGGTCGCTAATGAGCTGTCAGGCAGATCTCACCAACGACCAGCCACCAGTGACTCGTGTAACGATGCTGCGCTTGGTAACCAGGGTAAATATCGGGTAACTAAGCAAAGCGCTTTGCTTGGCTACCCGATATTTACCCTGGTTACCAGCGTACACCGCTTACAGGCTGCCAGCGCTGGCTCTTTGTATACGTAGGTAGGGGACACATTGTGTTACTAAGCAAAGCGCTTTGCGGAGTTACCCGATATTTGCCCTGGCTACGTGTGCAGGGAGCCAGCGCTGGCAG
The DNA here is from genome assembly GCF_048569485.1 of Anomaloglossus baeobatrachus. NCBI lineage: Eukaryota > Metazoa > Chordata > Amphibia > Anura > Aromobatidae > Anomaloglossus > Anomaloglossus baeobatrachus. The sequence goes on from NC_134358.1 coordinate 342,507,581, forward strand.
CCTGTAAGTGGTGTACTCTGGTAACCAGGGTAAATATCGGATAACCAAGCAAAGAGCTTTGCTTTGTTACCCGATATTTATTCTGGTTACCAACGTACGCTGCTTACACACTCTGTGCTCGTTGGTCTCCCGCAGTCAAACACGCCGATGTATGCTGCACAGCGGGAGACCAACGAGCAAAAAATGAACCAGAACAGTGTGTAACGATCAGCAATTTCACAGCAGGGGCCAGGTCGCTTAGTGTCCCACACTGCGAGATCGCTGATGGGGTCACTAGTACGTCACAAAACCTGTGACTCAGCAGCGATCTCGCTATGTGAGAAGTACCCCTTAAGGTTGGCCGTTGGCGGTACTTTGCTTATTGAGCGACACCTGTTCCTGGTCATGTGACTATTGCGTCACTGACATGTGCTTTACTTTGTTTTGCTCTATTGACATTTCCGGGTTTTACACAGCTTGCGTACCACTTTGGAATGCCCTGTGACGTTTATACCCAGCGGCACGTGACCGCTGTGTTACTTCCGTTGTTTCCTGAATTATCACGGCTTGTTTTTCACCGTGGAGCGCACTGTGACGTTTATATTTAGCGGCACGTGACCGCTGTGTTACTACTGTGTTTCAATAGAGCTGCGAGCTATAGGTTATTAATAGGAGCTGTGATTGGTTGCTATAGGAATAAAATACATTTTTAGTATAAGAAGCTTAGGTGTGAGGTAATAAGATGTCGGTGGGGAGACGGATAGAGAGAAAGAGACAGACAGAGTAAGAGACAGACAGAGTAAGAGACAGACAGGGAAAGAGACAGGCAGGCGGGGAAAGAGACAGGCAGGCGGCGAAAGAGACAGGCAGGCGGCGAAAGAGACAGGCAGGCGGCGAAAGAGACAGGCAGGCGGCGAAAGAGACAGGCAGGCGGCGAAAGAGACAGGCAGGCGGCGAAAGAGACAGGCAGGCGGCGAAAGAGACAGGCAGGCGGCGAAAGAGACAGGCAGGCGGCGAAAGAGACAGGCAGGCGGCGAAAGAGACAGGCAGGCGGCGAAAGAGACAGGCAGGCGGCGAAAGAGACAGGCAGGCGGCGAAAGAGACAGGCAGGCGGCGAAAGAGACAGGCAGGCGGCGAAAGAGACAGGCAGGCGGGGAAAGAGACAGGCAGGCGGGGAAAGAGACAGGCAGGCGGGGAAAGAGACAGGCAGGCGGGGAAAGAGACAGGCAGGCAGCGAAAGAGACAGGCAGGCGGCGAAAGAGACAGGCAGGCAGGGAAAGAGACTAACAGACACAGAGAGAGACAGCTACATGGATAGAGACAGAGGCAGACATGGATAGGGACGCAGGCAGGCACACACGCACATGCAGGCACAGGCAAGCAGGTACACGCAGGCAGGCACAGGCAAGCAGGTACACACAGGCAGGCACACGCAGGCAGGCAAGCGCACGCACAGGTACAGCCAGACACTGGAAGAGAGACAGACACAGTTACTATCTCAGGCAATGCCCTGGTACTACAGCTAGTATATATATGATACAGTTATGAACCCTGAACATGGGCTCTCCGTTTAGAGAAACAGATTGTGTTTCCACATTATATAGAGTGGACATAATACTGATTTTTCCTTTCTAATAGCTGAATTCTGCAGAATTATTGCATCAAAAAAGAGGAGGAACCTTGAACTTGCAAGGTACAGTAATAACCACTAGTCCCCACTTAAGTATCATATAAGTCTCACAGAAATCTGATATAGATTTGTTTTCCCTTAAATTTGGCGAAAAAAGAAAAACAAATATCCAACATTTTGGACCAGAAAATCCACTACAGGATACCCTCTAATTAATTTAAATGTATACAGTGTTGTCTGTGGTTTAAAAAAAAAAGACCCCTGATGAACCCCAAAAGTGTGGGAAGAAACGCGTCGGGTCATTCAATTTGGGTTAGTCCAAGTGGGTCAACACTTTTTAAATAGTGCCCTACAACTCGCTTCCATACTGGTTGAAAGTTATATCTATTCTGTACTTCTCAAACATCTAAATCTTTTCCTTCTACACAGGTGCCTATAACTACCTTTTCATCTTTAACAGATAGTAGTAGGGAAATAATAGGCAGGGCTAGCCGCCGCAGAGTGGGGGCACCAATTATCTAAAACCTAGGTTGCCGACCCCCACAAATAGTTAGTTAGAGGAAAACAGGGAGAAATCCAGAGTCTCTTAGTGCAAAGGGATATTACACCTTGGGTGGATTGCCAAGTTGTATTTGTTTAAACATGTCTTGTACCAAATAAAAATAATTTAAAGTAGATAATTTCTGAGAATAGTTAGTAAATGAACTGGGGACTAGAACCGTCTCGCGGAGGAGCCCGACCCCGCCAACAGAAAAAAAACAAAACTTTTCCCTCGCCACAACACGGAGGAGAGTAGAGATTCACCACCCACGACCACACAGAAAACTTGAAAAAATTATTTCCTGAAATCTATCGAACTGAGTAAACCAAGAAGATATACTGATACAGGCACAATATGCATTATGATGTCCCAGAGACCACCGCCCCAAGGCAGCCCACTGGGACCCAACCCAGCAGTATAGCAGATGGGCTTTAGAAGGAGAACATCCGAACCAAGTCAGAAGCCAGGTTCACAAAGGCCCAGTCCACCCAGACAGTATCAACCCTGCTTGTCCGCTGAAGCAGAAGAATTTTATCCTCTCCTCTCTCTCTCTCTCTGCATGGTAGGGCCTGGACAGTCCCAGGCAGGCCAATCTGGAATAGACACCTCAGAGATCCCAAAAAGGTGAACAGTCCCGGAAGTTCTGAGAGCGTCTTTAGAAGATAAACATCTTCTTTGCGGCTTATTAGATGGAAGGGGTGGCCCCAACAATAAGAGGCGCTCTTCTTATTGATTGGGAGCAGAAGTGGGTGTAGCTGTCTTCTCAGAAATAAAGTGCGGCTGGAAACATCAGGGAACAGTGACACCGAAGTCCATTCCATCTCAACAGGACCATGCACCCAGGCCCCCTGAAGGATCTGTTCCTTGTCCCCATAATAATGAAGACTACACAGGACATCACGTGGAGGACGACACCTGGGCGTTCGGTCGCGCCATCCTATGGATCCTTTAAAAAATGAAGGCGGCGTCTAGAGGCCTGTTCGTGACCATGTTGAAGATCGCCAGGATGGTGGAGCAGAGGAGATCTTAGGACCAGTCCACAGGGATGCCCTTCAGCCGGTCGTTGTTTCTCCTGCTTCTGTTTTCCTGATAATCCAGGAGGAGAGCCAGGCCTCTCATACGTAGGTTAGAGGACTCGCAGTCTTTTTCCAGCCATGCCATCCTGCCCTCCAGAGACTCCTGGGCCTGCTCCGTAGTCATGATCCTATCCTCCAGGACACCCATGTCCTCTCTCATCGACGACATTGCTGTAAGCTGGGCCTGTTCAATCCTGGACACCAGTTCCTCCAAGTCCATTTTGCAGGGGGGAGCCAGGATGAGCTCCATCATGGCCTGAACGTCTCAGGAGAGGTCATTGAGAGAGTAGTAGAGGTTCCAAGATAACACTCCCAAAGGCTGGGGGCCTCCAGGGGACCTGAAGATCGCTGGTATCCCCAGCTCAGGAGTGTCTCCAGAGATTTGCTTCTCACCGCCCACCCAGGGTAGTCCTGCAGATGTGACAGTAGCTGGTCTCTCTCTGTGTCCCACCAGTTTTTCCTGCACACCCCCCACCCCCACATCTTCCCCATGCTCCGAACCGGCTTTCTGAGAGGCCGCCTGCCAGGAGATGCAGAATTCGTGCAGAAATTTCTGCACCAAATAATTAACATGTGCACATACTTTAAATACCTCATGTAAGTAAGTTTATTTTACAAGTTGAGGAACCACCTGACATATTGATTGGATTTGTGACCATGAACAGTGAAAAATGTCAGCCCACGGGGTTGAACACGTAAACCTTTAAAGGCTTCATCTTAGGACTGGTTATACAGTGCAATCTATGCCCAATGAAAGATCATTGAAGCCATAGATTTATAGTTGTAATGCTATTGTCACGAAATGGGGGGTAGGGAGCGTAAGTTACACCCCCCTTTCCGCTCGACAGAGCACGTGACGCGCTCTCTAGCGCCCCTCTTATAGTCAGGCCAATTATGGAATTGCCCAACAATAAGCAAAAGGAGGCCGCTATTCTACTATGCCGATGATTGAAGAGTTCCCGGTAAGAGTAAGGTATATATTCCCCCCGACCTCTGCGGACAGAATATATCTAAACATCCCCAGATCTCACTGGTTGCCCCCACAATGATCCTTGGCATAAACTCGCTGCCACCAATCTATTACGATAACTATTACGCCGAGCACACAGACGTGGAATTCAGGATCAAGATAACATAACAGCCCAAGATTAAGGTATATATTTTAATCGCCCTAAATGGCACACTAGAAACTACAATATGGAACTTACAGAATATATACATATATATATAATTAATAAATATATATGTATATATATATATATATATATATATATATATATATATTTTATATATATATATATATAATGTAGTAGTAAACACGCTGTTGTAGTGCTTGCTCTTTTGTATTTCGGTGTGCATTCTAGTATCCGAGATGGCTGCCTGACTCCAAATGTACCACATGCTTTTCAATTCTTTCAGCTCTTCTTATAGCACGTTTGTAAGGCTAGATCTAACTTTTAAAGAAAATGTTAAATATAAATTTTTAATGGGTAACAATTAAAAATGTCATTTTTTCACTAGATTATTCTAGATGTTCTAAATTATTCCTGAATATTCTAAATCATTCCAGAATCTTCAAAAAATGAAAACACGAAAAATCGTTTTTTTTGAAAATTTTATAAGGAAAAAGAGGCGGAACTTTTTTGAATATTTTATAAATTTGATGATACTAATGTCATTTGAATGCAATTGTTCCTCTAATGTAAGGGGTTCCATTTTCGTTTTGCAAAATTTTTAAAATGGTCATCACACATTATATATATATATATATATATATATATATATATATATATATATATATATATATATATATATATATATAAAATGTGTGTATGTATATATGTATATATGTATATATATATATATATATATATATATATATATATTTATTAGTGTGATGACCATTTTAAAAATTTTGCAAAACGAAAATGAAACCCCTTACATTCGAGGAACAATTGCATTCAAATGACATTAGTATCTTCAAATTTGTAAAATATTCAAAACAGTTCCCCCTCTTTTTCCTTTCAAAATAACGATTTTTCGTGTTTTTAATTTTTTGAAGATTCTGGAATGATTTAGAATATTCAGGAATAATTTAGAACATCTAGAATAAGAATAATCTAGTGAAAAAATTACATTTTTAATTGTTACCCATTAAAAATTTATATTTAACGTTTTCTTTAAAAGTTAGATCTAGCCTTACAAACGTGCTATAAGAAGAGCTGAAAGAATTGAAAAGCATGTGGTACATTTGGAGTCAGGCAGCCATCTTGGATACTAGAATGCACACCGAAATACAAAAGAGCAAGCACTACAACAGCCTGTTTACTGGTACTGAAAAACAACATTTCTACACACAGAGCAAATAAAGTGCTTGTAACCATTGCTGAACAAGGTCATGATGTACCGGTTCCAAGTCAGTCGGGTGTCTGGAGGCGAATAATCTCAGGAGGACAGAAAATGAAAACCAAAATTTTTGAAGAACTTCAAAGCAAAGATCCCTATTGTCGCCACTTCGATGGTAAAAGAATCCAAGGGGAAGAGTATCAAGTAGTTCTGCTGAAAAATACCACAACCGAAATCAAACTCTGTATTCTGAAATGTGAGAATGGTTCTGCCACGGCTATTCACAAGGAACTACATCAGCTAATTGATGAATACGATGCTTGGGAAAATATTCGCATGATAATCTGCGACATGGCAGCAGTGAATACTGGTCGTTTGAAAGGGATTGTAACGCTGATACAGGATGATGTCTTGAGAAAGGGCTTTCAGAAGCCACAATACATTGGCTGTCAACACCATGTACTCGACCTCCTACTGAAGCACGTCATGAATTTCCTTATTCCAGATTCAACGAAGAAACCAGAACTCAATTATTTCTTCATTGACAAATTAACAGAAAACTATGCCTCACTTCAGATTGATTACCACCAAGTTGCAACAGATGATGTCAACACAGGCGAGAATCCTGGATGGCGAGATGATTTCAAGTTCTTATATGAACTATGTCAGGCATATCGTCATTACAAAACAACATCATGTTGGCCTCAAATCAGTTGGAAGAAACTCCCAAACCTGCACATGGCAAGATGGAACTCGCGAGCTGTATATGCTGTTAAAGCATTTATTCTGATACCAGAGTGGTGCCGTGTCCTCGGTATAGCATGCGATTTCATCTGCTATGAATGGGCAAATGCCTGGTTCCAGTCGCAACACTACAACGAAGCGTCCTTCAATGAACTGTTAACCTCACTCACCAAGACAAAGTGCAAGAAGGCAATTAAGTGTTTGAAGGCGCACTGGTTGGTCGAGGAGTCATTAATTGACATTCCCAGAGCTAACCAAAATGCTGAACGTGCTGTAAAACTGATGGAGGAACTACATGCGAAATCGAAAAAAATTGAATTTTTGAATCTAAAATTCATAGAAAAAAATTAAATTTTAAACACTTCTTTTGTACATATTGTACTTATAATCAACTGTTTTATACAGTATTTGTTAAAAAACGAATAATTAAAGTTGCTTAGTTATTACTATTATCGTTTCAATAATGCAAAATTGCATGTCCTTTTTTGGGGGGAAAAAATAATTTTTGCCTTATTTCATTTGAATGAAAGGGGGAACTTGTTTTAAAAACCAAAAAAAGGAATACTTATTCTTAAATTACCCATAAAAGTTCCTCGATTGCACATGGATTCATAAATTTTTTTTTGTCATTACACTAATAAATATATATATATATATATATATATATATGTATGTCAGAGTACATTTACAGATAAGGCGGGGTTACAACATGGCCCGATCAAGCAGTTACCTTATGCGTCTGGCCACAGGGGGGGCGCCGTTCGACCAGGGTTTCATGGACTTCCTCACATGTGTATAGTACGCATGGCCCCCGAGCAAATACCAGCCAAAATGTGTCCCCACTGTCTTTATCAAACTGGCTACAATCCATGTCCCCTCCTACCTAGTTATGGGGAGATAAGGTATGCACACCAGTGACTATGTAAGGGGAATACATGGAATAGCAGAAACTGCTGTGTGAATACTGACATGAAAAATTCAATAGCTATATGTAAGAATGAAATGTGAAAAATGGAACCTGCATTACTGCCATGAATATATGAATAAAGAGAAATTTAGCTACTGAATTGATCAATGCAATAGAGCCCCAACACTATGCCAAAGTATTTCTCTACGTTGGGGTCCCTAGCTTGTGTGTCCTCTCATGCAGTTAAAAAACTTACCGTGTATGGGAAGCTGAGACCCAGGCTATATATACGATGTGGATTGGCAATAGGTGTGTATGGGGAGGGTTCACAAACGAAAAACTACTAGCAAATAAGAAATAACGTTTGGAACTCCATTCTATGTCTGAACTGGGTGCAAAAACCTAAAAAAACATCACTATGGGGAGATAAGGTATGCACACCAGTGACTATGGAAGGGGAATACATGGAATAGCAGAAACTGCTGTGTGAATACTGACATGAAAAATTCAAATTTCTCTTTATTCATATATTCATGGCAGTAATGCAGGTTCCATTTTTCACATTTCATTCTTACATATAGCTATTGAATTTTTCATGTCAGTATTCACACAGCAGTTTCTGCTATTCCATGTATTCCCCTTACATAGTCACTGGTGTGCATACCTTAGCTCCCCATAGTGATGTTTTTTTAGGTTTTTGCACCCAGTTCAGACATAGAATGGAGTTCCAAACGTTATTTCTTATTCCCTCCTACCTAGTGACCTCACAGGGGAGCACTGCTCCACCCCTGTCCTGGGTCTGAAACAATATCCCAAAGTGATTATTGGCCATAACTTTGCCTGGGAATGTCGTAGGCGGACGACAATGCTTTCATATTTACAGTTATGATTTTATCTTCACAATGATAGGATGCATGATCAGTCTGCTGGTACCCCACTGATCAATATCAAGTTTGGGATACCTACAGAGGTCCCACACCTATATAAAATATGTGCTAGAATCGTCGGAATGCCTGGATGCGATATTTCTGCTTGACATGTTTATAGGAAGCACGGCTCATGAGATATTAAACATTTATTCATGGTGCCCCTCTGTCTAAGGTGTACAGGATGCCTCTAATTAGGTTGTCACTTCTTCTGCAGCGTCACAGAGGGGGGGTCTTCCTTTCTCTTACTGTTCCCAGGCCTAAATAGCTCATCTAATTTCCATTTCATAGGACTTTGCCTTTTGTCACACCACTGCTAACAGACAATTTCCTCAAGTTAATTGGCATACTGATTGAAGCCTCCTTAGGCCTCAAGGCCCAGTCACACACAAGAGATATGGTCGTATCCTGACAACCTGACAAGATGGCGGCTATAGGAATATGGCTTAATAGATCGGAATATATCCCTATGTCCTCACAGCTATGTTCACACAGGGCATTTTAGATGCAATTTTTCTCTGCACCAAAGCCTTATCTTGTGGCAGAAAGTGTCCTGATGGTTTTCTGCATTTTTGGTGCTCTCTTTTGTGTTGTTTTTATGGCGTTTTTCGCACTTCCTTAATGGCTTTTTTGGTAATGATCGGCGGACCCCTTGTGTATTCACAAGTACGTAATTGTTGGACACGGGACTCTAATAATAAAAAGTAAGAATAAAGTGAAAAAGAAATACAGCAAGTGTGCTATACTTACCCAGTCTCTTGCGCAGATGTACACTGCTCCTGCTGCCGCTTATTCTACTTACGGGGCCGCTCATTAGACTCGTGCATATGCATTACTTCGCCTGCACACCAGCGCCTGTGATTGGTTGCAGTCATGCACGCCCTCAGCCTGAGTGACCACATGTCTGACTGCTTCCATTCACAGGCACATATTTCTATACCCAGCCAGATAAAGCATATGGCTACAGACTGCAGACCCCAGCCGTGTGAGTATCCTGCCTGTGTATAATAAAATGAGGAGCCACATAAGTTTTTTTTTAAAAAATGATTGAAATAATTTTAAAAACTTTATGCAGTCCCCCCAATTTTTATACCCAGCCATGAAGCCCGACAGCTGGGAGATGGTATTCTTAGGCTGGGGAGATCGTTTGCCATCAGGGTAATAAGGGGATAATGTCAGAACACAGCTGCCATAACAGGGTTAATGTTAGCTCACTGCTGCCAGTAAGTCCTAGATTAGTAATGGGGAGCGTCTGAGACCTCCCCCATTATGAATCTGTAAGTGAAGAGAAATAAAACAGAAACACTGAAAAAATCCTTTTATTTGAAATAAGACAAAAAACACCTTCTTTAAACCCCTTTATTACCCCTGAAAGTCCGACGTAATCCACACGAGGTTTCCAAGTAAGAGTCACGAAAGTTTTTTTTTACAAGAATTTTTAGAAGTTTTATTTAAGAAAATATATTATTTTAATTAGATGTACACAAGGTCCTCCATGAATGTGTTTGCTTTAAAGTTGCAAGAGCTGTGGAATCAACTTGTTGAGTAAAGTTTTCCGGTATCATGTCGGCCAAGAGGGTCTTAAGTGTGTTTAGTGTGTGATAGGGTATTCTGTGAATGAAAACTACTAATTCCCTTATTGTTTTTTCTTACTGTTCCATCTGACTAGTGGATAGAGGATATACATGCAAATGGTGGTTTAGGATGCAAAAAGTGGGCCAAAGTACTGTATGTATACACTTGTTAGAATACTCGTACTTGCTTATACGGTGTCCTTATCTATCAGAAGTTCTCTTAGTCTCCAAAAGCTGTCGGTCTCCACAAGGAGAGACCTTACCCAGAGGCATACATAGAAATCATGGGGCCTCATAGCAAAAGTCGGAATGGGGCCCCCTCTACCTATAAAAAAAGTTAAAGTAAAATATTAACATAATAATCATTATACGTGTTACTGTGGGCTGACACGCCTTACTGGGACTGGCTTATCGTCAGAAATAACACATACTATTACAGTGTGTTACTGAACAACACCCACCATACCAAGACCAATAATACATTGCAAAATAATGCCACCACTCCATGACCAAATATCACCACATAGCGTCTGAGTATAACCACCGTCCTCTTACTGAGGAAAGTCCACTGCACCAGGACCAGTGGGATCACACCGCAAATCCCCCAAAAATCTGCAATATGTGAACTTGGCTTAAAGTAGCGGTGCCCCTCACCACAAACAATATAAATTTTCACATCTGTCTCCCTATATAATGGTAACAATTATGACCCTTTTTATAGCCTTAGGAGCTATAGTAAAACTCTGCACAGTACAAGGATAATACACAGTGATGTCACAGTACGGGGATAATGCACACACAGTGATGTCACATTACAGGGAGAATACACAGTGATGTCACAGTACAGGGATAATACACACATAGTGATGTCACATTACAGGTATAATACACAGTGATTTCACAGTACAGAGATAATACACACAGTGATGTCACAGTACAAGGATAATACACACAGTGATGTCACATTACAGGGAGAATACACACACTGATGTCACAGTACAAGGATAATACACACACAGTGATGGCACAGCACAGGGGCAACACAGTGATGGCACAGCACAGGGCAGGTTCTTTCTGCAGTGTTACAGACAGACATTTGTACATTATAATACCCGCTTCTCTGACGTGTGAGATGATTATAGTGGCTCCGGCCTTCCTGTTGCATGCACTTCCTGTGAATCTTCCTGGCTGCTTCTACTGTCCTCAGCTTTTTCTTTCAATTCCTTCTGTTCTCCGCTTCTCACTGTTTTTTCTGCTCTGTTTGCTTTTCTCTCTTTTTATGGTCTCTACTCCTCCACTCCTGCACTGTGTTTTCCTCTTAATCATTTTATTCTCCCGTGGCTGAAATTAACAAGCTCTGCCCCCTCTACTAATTTGGCTTTTCTCCTCATGGCAGCTCTGTGATTAGAAGAAGCTGCTGCCTGGCAACTCCCTCTTCTTCAGCACAGACTGTGCACAGTGCAGTGTGGGTGAGTCTGCATCTCTGCGTTGGTCAGCCTGAAGCTATACAAACAGTGCCGGCACACAGCCGCCTTAATCAGCTGCTAGGTGACGACTCCGGGGGCATGATGCATGATGGTGATAACGCACACATCATGGGCAGCCGCTCCGGGTACCTCCAGCTGACGGAGCCCCATAGCAGTGGCGTGGTCCGCCTCTGTTCACGGGTACGCAACTGACCTTACGATTCAGATACCAGTCTTTAAGCCTTTCACCCAGCCAAATCAGATCTCATACTTACACTGACGAGGGGCAGTAACCCAACACACGTTATCTGCAAATTGAGATTTTGGTTTAGCGTTTATCCTAACTCATATGGCATGATTCGTTAAAGTGTTGATGTTGACTTTTAGGGTTTCTACTTCCAGTAGGTGGCACTAGAGTTCAAGTTCTGTTTCTCACTGAAGAGGCAATTTGTATGGTCTCCAAAAGGTCAGCCAGATATTTTGTAGTGATTGGCAGTCCGACTCGTTATGGTGTTCAGGCTCTCTTAGCGCATCAAAAAAGATCCCTTTTCTTTTGGATCCTAAATGGATCCTTATTAAATGTGTTCATCCCAGGTGAACACATATGCAAGATGACATTAATGTAGGTGAAACCCCACCCACATGTTAAATGCATAGGGTTCGGATCATAAGAGCGGGGTTTCGACTGTCAAACAGCGTAATTATATGCACAGTGAGAGCTATTTAGAGAATTTAGTGGCTCTTACATGGGTGCCAGTTCCCATTGTTCTTAGCAAGGAGCCAGGTTTTTTTTGCATCTGAACACTCCCAAAGAACCCAACACTAATCTCTTGGATTTGCATTGATAGAGGCGCTTGGTCATTTGGCATGTAGCAAATGAGCACTTAGGCTGCAAGGTTGTTAAGTAATTTATGTTGTGCCCCAAACAGGTTAGCGTTTAGGGTACTGTCTCGCTAAACGACGTACCAGCGATTCCGACCACGATATGACCTGGTCAGGATCGCTGGTGCGTCACTACATGGTCGCTGGTGAGCTGTCAATCAGGCAGATCTCACCAGCGACCAGTGACCAGCCCCCAGCCAGCAGCGACGCGTGGAAGCGATGTTGCGCTTGGTAACCAAGGTAAATATCATGTAACTAAGCAAAATGCTTTGCTTGGTTACCCGATATTTACCGTGGTTACCAGCGCACACCGCTTAGCGCTGGCTCCCTGCATTCGTAGCCAGGGTACACATCGGGTTAATAAGCAATCTGCTTTGCTTATTTACCCGATGTGTACTCTGGCTACGCGTGCAGGGAGCCAGCACTGGCAGCCTGAGAGCGGCGTACGCTAGTAACCAAGGTAAATATCGGGTAACCAAGCAAAGCACTTCGCTTCTTTACCCGATGTTTACCATGCTTACCAGCGTCCGCAGCTGCCAGACGCCGGCTCCCTGCACATTCAGATCGTTGCTTTCTCGCTGTCAAACACAGCGATGTGTGCTTCACAGCGGGAGAATAAAGATCAAAAAATGATCCAGCACTGTGTGTAACGATCAGCGATCTCACAGCAGGGGCCAGGTCGCTGCTTAGTGTCACACACAGCGAGATCGCTGATGAGGTCACTGGTGCATCACAAAAACCGTGACTCATCAGCAATCTCGCTAGCGATCTTGCTGTGTGAGAAGTACCTCTTAGTCTTTAGCATTACCCTATAGACTTTACTTCTGGGAATTTCAAGGATGAGGTGTAGTTTGGCTAAATTATCTGACCTAAGAAAGAGACTAGATGCCAAGAGAGGACGTGATAATTTATCAGCGTATAAGACTAATTGGCTATATATTTTGTGAACGGAAAGAAAAAAGATGATCTAGTACTTCACTTGTGGGTTCAGGAGTCTCCAGACTTTTGTTAGGTGACTGCCAGAGGTAATTTTAAAATTAGTTTAGCTGGGAGAGTTTAGTTTTATTTTATTACTAGTTACATAGATTGTCTCGAACCTGGCCGGGGGGAGTGTCACTCGGACGTCCCTCGCTTGGTTGCGACCCTGTCAATCTGTGACAAAAACCCCACCTCGCAACCCCACCCTGATGTTTCCAATACGTCTGGACCACGTGAGATGACCTAATCACGTCCACCATCACGCAATGTTTTGTGCCCCCAGGGGTACGAAGATCCACTTGACACAGTGCAGCACTGACACCTCCTGCCCCATGGGCCACTGTAAGTGGAACAGATTAGGCGGCGCAACCTCCAGCGCGGCACCCATCTTTCCCACAACCCTTAAAGGCCGATAGGAACTTTCCACTAGCCCCAGTGGAACAAAATTCTGCCGGTCCACTACAGTGCGGTAGACTGCCACCAATTCCTCGTTAGATATAGGCCTGGTCTGTTAGCAGGACTATATCTGGCCAGAAACCAATCCAGGTAGCGTGTAATACTAAGCCGAGCTCACAGACATAGGATTCGAGTATTAAGATAAAAAAAAGCTAAAGATAAAATTATATATTTAGTCGCCTTAACAGCACACTAGATAATAGACTATGTACAAGATGGGATTTGCAGAATATATACAGTATGTCAGAAGCACAGTTACAGATAAGATGTGGTTACAAACAGATATACAGATGGGTCAGTTACCTTGTTTCTTATGAATGTGACTGGTGCTGGCTGGCACAGGGGAGGCGCTGTTGAGCCAAAAGTTTCCTGGGACTTATCCCACATGTATTGCACAAAGCCACCCAGAGAAAAATGCCCACAGGATGTCTGCTCTGAGGTTATGAATCTGGCTATATTCCATGTCCCCTACCACTTGTGACCTCAGACTGGGCTGGTCTTCTACTTATCCATGGAAATATAGATTTTCAGTTTTCCTCATATCGCCAACACTGAGTGTCTTACATGGAAGATATGACCATTATATTTCTCCTTATTATTTGATCTATCCATAGACAAGAAATCCAGGGTGCCTATGGCCTTCCTACGCCTAGTTATTATTGATTGTTACGCACGTCTCACAATTTAGTGGAAAAGTGTGTTAGGAATCAGCAAATATGCCTATCTTATTTGTGGGAGCAATGTGCTCCCCAATATTGTAACTTTTTTTTTTTTTTCTAAAACCTCCTTTCAGTCTGGAGCGCCTGATTGAAATTTGGTTGTAAAACTTGTAAGAACCTGAGTTGCCTACCCCTCCTTCCTGCTGGTCAGCAGGAAGGCATTGTTGGCTCTCTTGGACTTGGTAGAAATTTGCCACCTTGGCCATTTGCTGAATAGATCTGGGGGGGAATTGCTGCTGCAGGGTGGGGGGTTGTGGAAATGGACAGTGACAGCTTACTGACCTTTGTCATAATTATCATAATATATATCAGAATAACCCTCACATAGTTCCTTTGCCACGGGTGTATAATATCAAGCTCTTATTCATGTAGTCTGCCTAAGGCTATGTGCGCACTTTGCTTTTTACCTGCTTTTTTGCTGCTTTTTCAACTGCAGCGTTTAATGCCAAAATGGTTGTGTTCTGCTTTTCAAGCAAAGTCTATGGGAAATTGTTTTTGCCATTTGGGTTTTGCCCTGCAAAGCTGAGTTTTTGACCAAAGTTCTGCAACAAAAAGGCTGCAGTTTGAACTTCAAAGTGCGGACAAGAAAACCAAATTCCCATAGACTTTGCTTGAAAAGCAGAACACAACCATTTTGGCATTAAACGCTGCAGTTGAAAAAGCAGCAAAAAAGCAGGTAAAAAGCAAAGTGCGCACATAGCCTTAAAGCTTTACTCAAGTTGTCTCTTGGGCAGTTCATATCAATGCAATCTCCTTACAGTTTCCTTCCTGGTTTCTAACATGTGAGCTCCCCTCCTCAATTGACAGCATTGGTTAATAGAATTGTAGATGCCCAGCACAAGTTCTTATATAACACATTTAGCTATCAGTGGTTAGATGGAAAGTACGTTGGTGGGAATGTGCACTTAAATGTTTGGCCACACCATGATGCACTGAGCGTTTGTACTTAGTTTAAACAGTCATTCTGTGTCGACAGAGTCCCTTTAGACAGCCAGCATCTGCATGTAACAACTATTGGAGCTAAGCTAACAAAAATGACAATATTAAACTCTGACAGACATTTAAAGAAGTTGTCCAGTTACCAAAACTGATTTTTTTTTCTGATAAATCTTGCTAATATGTGCCCCTCAACACATCTATTATGTTTCTTTCAGCAAAATTACCTTTTATTGTGCACTAGCAGCACATACTCATTGCTGGCTCCAGCTCTGATGGGGTTAATCTCTCCTCTGACTTCCTGTGTTCAGTTCCTACAAGTCCCAGAATTCTTTGTGGCTCTAGGGCGGTGTCTAGCTTATCTAACACACCCACTGTGTGTAACACCCCCCTCAGCTCTCCACCCCAAGCCTCCTCCCTGCCTCTTCCGTGTGTGGATGCACTGAGACCAATCACACAGAGACAGCAGCAGCTCCCAGCTCTGCATACAACCAGGGGAAGAAAGTGTGAGTATGTGTGTGAGTATGTGTGTGAGTATGTGTGTGAGTATGTGTGTGAGTATGTGTGTGAGTATGTGTACAGAAATTATGATTATTAACGGGCGCAACATGTGAAAAAAATAATTGGGGGAAAAAAAGTGAGGGGGTGATGAGATTGTTTTTTTCCCTCTTGCCTAGTCTGTGTGTCGTCCGTATCATCCGCAAACCGCATATGACCGGATCCTGTGGATTAAATGTGCAGCGCATGCAACCGTTATTTTACCGGATCCTTCTGCAGTGGGACACAGAATTTATCGTTCCGGCGCTGGAGTCAGCTGACTCCTGATCTCACAGCCCGCACACGCTGCAATGGCTGCAGGTGGGCTCATTCACATGACCGTTCCGTTTGTCCTGGTCAGTTCCTGTTTTTTTTTTGCGGACCCACAGACAGGACCATCTTTTCAATGTCTTTTGTGTAGGATCGGGTGGTACACGGTAGCACTTCCATGTGCATCCGATCCTACAAAAAAAACCAAAACATATCTGATGCCGTATGTCCGCTCCGTTATTATGGAACATGTCCTATTCTGTTCTGTAATAACGAACCGTGACTCAATACAAGTCAATGGGTCCACAAAATTCCCGGAAGCAACACGGAAGCACTTCCATGTGACTTCCGTTGGGTGCCCGTGCAGTCAGTGTCCCGCTCCAGCCCCGCGGCTGCCCGCTCAGCAGTGTCAGCAGCGGCCCGCACTGCAGTGTGAGCAGGCGGGGGGATGACAAGCGCTACCGTCAGGAGGTTAGTAAGTTCATTACATACGGTGATGAAGTCCTGCCCTCCTGACGTCAGCGGTCGTCACTGCCTTCTATGCCCGCCGCTTGTCACATCACCTCTCGCTGTCGACCCGAGACTGTGACTAGTGGTGACGTCACGGGCCGCTCGCGATACTTTGTTTGTGAAGGCTGCGGTCATTGAACTCGGTGACAGCGCTGCTGTCAGGAGTTCAGCGATCATCACAGGTAATATACCTTGCTAACCTCCTGATAGCAGCACTTGTCATGCCCTGCAGTGACCTGGGCTGACCTGTTGATGTTAGCTCAGGTCACTGCACGGCTCTCCCATCAAATATGGAACATTCTGTTCTTCATTGACTGGGACATTGACTATGGTATGGATCATCGTGGGAACCCCTTGTATTACACCAGACCTGGATTTATTTTTCTTTCTAATAAATTGGTGAAAGAGGGAATGTGTTGGGGAGTGTTTTTTCAAATAAAAATGTGTTTGTTGTCTATTTTTTTTATTTTTTTATTACTGCCTGGGTTTGTGATGTCGGGTATCTGATACACGCCTGACATCACTAACTCCAGGGCTTGATTCCAGGTGACATTACACATCTGGTATTAACCCCATATATTACCCCGTTTGCCACCGCACCAGGGCAACGGGATGAGCTGGCGCGAAGCACCAGGACTGGCACATCTAATGGATGCGCTACTTCTGGGGCGGCTGCAGCCTGCTATTTTTAGGCTGGGGAGTGTCCAATAACGGTGAACTTCCCTAGTCTGAGAATACCAGACCACAGCTGTCCGCTTTACCTTGGCTGGTGATCCAATTTCGGGGGACCCCGTGTTTTTTGTTTTAAATTATTTAGTTAATTTAAAATAGTGTGGGGGGGCCTCTGTTTTGGATTACCAGCCAAAGTGAAGCTGCCAGCTGTGGTTTGCAGGCTGCAGCCGTTTGCTTTACCCTAGCTGGCTACAAAAGATAGGGGGACCGCATGTCATTTTTTTTATTTATTTTTTGGCTAAATACAAGACTAAGCACCTTAGTGCCACATGACAGTCACAAAAGGGTGCCAGCTTAAAATATGCAGGGGGGTAGGACATTATATATGTCTTTCTTATCTATCTATCTATCCAGCCCTCTATTCATTCATTCATTCATCCCTCTATCCCTCTGTCTCTATATCTATCTATCCATCTCTATATCTACTCATCTATTTATCTTTCTTGCTGCTTCCGCTTTTTGCGGTCCGCAAAAAAAACCCGGAAGGCACGCAGATGTCACACAGATGCCACTAGGATGCATCCGTGAAAAAAAAGGACCGTTTTTTGTGGCCCGCAAAAACGGAACGGTCATGTGAATGTAGCCTTAACAGCAGTCGCTGCCTGCTGCCGATCACATGTGACCGTGTGCGGGCTGTGTGTACAGGAGTTCAGCTGAGTTCAGATCAGCTGACTCAAGTGTCGGCCGATCAGGCTGGGACCACACGGGGATTACTGCGATCCCCTCGCATTACACTCGGCTCACGCTCAGTACAGCAGAGCTGAGTGTCATGCGTGTGTCCCTACGACTAAGGTCCGACTGTGTGAGCAGACCTCAGCTGCGGGGGGCGGTCTGCCACTCGAGGGGTGGGCCAGCACTGAGGAGGGGTGGGAGGGATTTCTCTCCCTCTCTCCTCTGTAGTCCACCGATGTACCGCAAGTGCAGTGCGATTTTTCTCTCACCACATACACTTAAATGGGTAAAAGAGAGAGTCTTGCATTACAGTTGTAGCATGCTGCGATTGTTTTCTCGGTCCAATTAGGGCGGAGAAAATAATCGCTCATGTGTGCTGACACACAGGCTAATATTGGTCCGAGTGGAATGCTATGTTTTATCGCACTCCACTCGCACTGTGTTTCTCGCCGTGTGGCTTAGACCTTACTTGTTCTATGTCCCCCTGCATCCATCGCAGCGTGTGCAGGCTGGAGTTCAGCTGAGTTCAGATCAGCTGACTCCAGTGCTGGACTGAACTCCGCTGACCTCACAGCCCGTACATGCTGCAATGGATGCAGGGGGACACAGAACAAGTAATCGGCCGACACTAGAGTCATCTGATTACTTGGGATGAATTGAGCAGTTAAATGCCCTGGTGCTCGATGGGCGAAGCCCATGTCGATTTTTTTTTTTTTTTAAAAATTCATTAAAAATAAAAAGAAACAAAAAATCACATTGTTTGTGGGCTCCCGCTGCATTTTCTATTGCTAAGGGTAACCCAAGCAACTATTGGCTGCTAACCCCCGCTGCTTGGTGTTACTTTCACTGGCAATAGAAATCCAGGGAAGCATTTTTTTTTTTTTTTTTATTCTAAAGGTTTTTGCCTGAAAACTTTTTTAAAAAAATGACGTGGGCTTCGCCATATTTTTGTATGCTAGCCAGGTACAGCAGGCAGCTACGGGCTGCCCCCAACCCCCAGCTGCCTAATTGTACCCAGCTGGGATCCAAAAATATAGAGAAGCCCTTTTTTTTTTTTTATTTTATGAATTTCATGAAATAATTAAAAAAAAAAAAAAAAAACAAGACGTGGGCTTTGCCGAATTTTTGAGTCCAGCCAGGTACAACTAGGCAGCTGGGGATTGGAATCCGCAGTGCAGGGTGCCCAAGCTTTCTGGGCACCCCCTCTGCGAATTGCAGTCCGCAGCCACCCCAGAAAATGGCGCTTTCATAGAAGCGCCATCTTCTGGCGCTGTATCCAACTCTTCCAGCTGCCCTGGTGACTGGTGGCTCGCTGGGTAATAATGGGGTTAGGGATAGCTGTAAATTATAAACTGGCCCTAAGCCCAAAATTCATGGGGTCACGCCAATATTAGACATGGCCACCATGAATTTCTAGTAAAGATAAAAAAAAACACAACACACAGAAAAATATTTTTATTAGAAATAAAACACAACACAATTAGTGACTCCATCTTTATTGAAATAAAGAACCCCCCTCCGCAGTAATCCTGGGTCAAGGGTCCCGCGCCGTCCAATCTGGATCCAATATCATCTGATCGGTTTGCTGGAAGGCAAAGCGATCAGATGATGTCAGGTTAAAGGACATGAATCACACGACACAGCAGCTGATTGTATAAAAGCCGATTATACAATCAGCTGATGCATCAGTGAAAAAAAAAAATACTCACTTATGTGCTGATTACCGACAGCTCCTGGAGCGATCGGACGGGAGTCTGATCCCGTCAGATCGCTGCCGGCAATCAGCTGATGAAGTCTCCTGACTGCATCAGCTGATAGCTAGCCGGGCGCTAAAAAGATGGCGTCACCGCGAGACTACGATCAGCTAATGCGTCAGGTGACCGCATCAGGTGATCAGCGCCAGGTCCTGCAGGCATCGGACATGCCCGGAGAGTCTGCACACAGCCGGAGCGGCGGTCCTGGGAGAGGAGCTGGGAGCGGACATGGTACCGGGAGTCTGCAGACAGGTGAGTATGACATTTTTTTTTCTATTGTTCACTTTTGATTTAGCAGCAGCTTCCATCTCCCGCCCGTACATTGCGCCGCACGGGAGCTGACATGGCACCGGACGGGAGATGGAAGCGGTGGTGACGGTACTGGGAGGATTCACGCTTCTGTGTTTAATGACAGAAGGAATCCTCTTCCTGTACACGTCACTTTACTACACACCCCTTGTGTTTATAGCTGTGTTTTTAGTCATAGAAACGCACTAAAACACAGCTATATTTGCAAATTGTGTTTTTCATTGCGTTTTTGAACATCTCATTCAACTCAATGGGTGGAAAACGCAGTGAAAAAACACAAAAATAATTGACATGCTGCGTTTTTGTGGGCACCACAAAAACGCAGCTGAAAAAAATACTGTGTGCAGACAGCAAAAATGAAAACTCAGACTTTGCTGGGGAAGCAAAGTCATGCAGTTTTCTGAGCAAAAACGCAGCGAAAAATGCACTGTGTGAACTTACCCTTAGTTGGTGACATGCAGCACCGCAGGTGACAGAGCAGAGCAAGTTGGTGACATGCTCTGCTCTGACACATAGTGTGCTGCATGTCACTAACTGTATCCACTCTGGGACTTGTTGTGCAGGTGACTGGATGATACATGTCACTAACTTGCTCCACTCTGTGACTTCTGCTGCATTGTACCAACTGTATACACTTTCACCTGAACAAGTCTCAGAGTGGGGCAGTTAAGTGACATGTAGCATCCGGTCACCTGCACAAGTCCCAGAGTGGAGACAGATAGTGACATATAGCACACTATGTGTCAGAGCAGAGCATGTCACTGTCTCCACTCTGGGACTTGTTGTGCAGGTGACCGCATGCTACATGTCACTAACTGTCTCCACTCTGGGACTTGTTGTGCAGGTGAGAGTGTATACAGTTGGTACTATGCAGCAGAAGTCACAGAGTGGAGCAAGTTAGTGACTTGTATCATCCGGTCACCTGCACAACAAGTCCCAGAGTGGAGACAGTGACATGTAGCATCCGGTCACCTGCACAAGTAGTCCCAGAGTGGAGACAGTGACATGCTCTGCTCTGACACATAGTGTGCTATATGTCACTAACTGTCTCCACTCTGGGACTTGTTGTGCAGGTGACCGGATGCTATATGTCACTATCTGTCTCCACTCTGGGACTTGTTGTGAAGGTGACAGAGTGGAGCAGATTGGTCCCATTCAGCGTCCGGTCACCTGTGCTGCTGGTAGGATTATATGATCACACTGCCGACACCGCCCGCTCTCCTGACAGCTGAGCACAGCGGGCGGGTGGACAGTGTGATCACATACTTGCGTGACAGGAGGGATTTCAGCGAAGGAAACCCCCCCTGTACTCCACACTGGAGCCCGTACCTCCCACAGCTGACCGATGGTAAGTGTCGCGCTCTGCCTTCACCGCTCCACACTGGCGTCCTCCGGATCCTCCCCTCGATGCTGGGCTGTGACGTGCGGTAGTCACCGCCCACAGCCCTGTCAATCAGTGTGAGTGGCGCCGGCATCCTCTGACGGAAGCGTCAAGTTTGAGAGCCCGGAAATGCCGGGACGTCAGAGGATGCTGGCGGCAACAGCTCCAGGGGGTCATGTGACAGGCACTGAGCGTGCAGGATAGCGCCGCTCAGTGCCAGAACTGGAAACAGATGATGGTCTGGGGTTGCTTTGGTGCTGGTAAAGTGGGAGATTTGTACAAGGTAAAAGGGATTTTGAATAAGGAAGGCTATCACTCCATATTGTAGCGCCATGCCATACCCTGTTGACAGCGCTTGATTGGAGCCAATTTCATCCTACAACAGGACAATGACCCAGAGCACACCTCCAAATTATGCTTGAACTAGTTAGGGAACAAGCAGGTAGCTGGTATTCTGTGTGTAATGGAGTGGACAGCCCAGTCACCAGATCTCACCCCTATTGAGCTGTTGTGGGAGCAGCTTGATCGTATGGTACGCAATAAGTGCCCATTAAACCAATCCAACTTGTGAGAGGGGCTTCTGGAAGCATGGGGTGAAATATCTCCAGATTACCTCCGCAAATTAACAGCTAGAATGCCAAAGGTCTGCACAGCTGGAATTGCTGCAAAGGGAGCATTCTTTGACAAAAGCAAAGTTTGAAGGAGAAAATTATTTCATTTTAATAAAATCATTATTTCTAACCTAGTCAATGCCTGGTCTATATTTTCTATTTATTATGCAACTCCATTGATGAATTTAAGTATGATTTTTCATGTAAAAGACAACATTGGGTGTCCCCAAGCTTTTGAACTGTAGTTAGTGCGTGTGTGTTTGTATATGTGTGTATATATTGTTATAGGGTTAACGCCGATATTAATTTTTATCGCCAATAAGCCGGCTTCTTAATAATGTAATATGAGCTAACACCTGATATTAATTATCATTATCCGATTTGACTAACAATAATTAATATATGACTTAACATAAAAACGCACTTAATGTTATCTATTCCTTTGCTATATAATATATATATATACACTCGGTGACTAACTGAGACGAAACCATGTACTAATATTTATTAAACACACTGAAAAGTCTACAGTCTATATTGCTACTCAGTACCGCAACGAAAAGCACAATATCCAATAACACAAATCCACAATATTCTATGAATTCCCACCCATGTCACACATACAGGGTTGTCCAACCGAAATCCTATCACTAACTGTCCCTATGGAGATAAAGTGGTAAATACCGCAATGCAATCCGGAGGGAAGCAAGCAAATGTTAATGATACTTAGTCTCCATGACTGGCACCAGCTGCTCCTGATGATGGAACACTGCAGAATAGGCAGCAAGAGAGAGAGATATAGAGAGAGGGAAAGAAAGAGGGAGAGAGATATATGTATATATATGTAGGGAAATAGAGAGAGGTTAGAACAGCAGGGGTAGGAGAGAAAGAAGAGTGTAATGCAGACAGAGAGGGTCGAGTAGAGACTGAGAGAAGAGCAGTCTTATAGTAGAGAGAAAATTAATCGCTATATACACTCCAGTGGCCTCATATTTAAACACCGCTGCTCGTTACACACAGTGCTGGTTCATTTTTTGGACGTTGCTCTCCCGCAGTGAAGCACACATCGCTGTGTTTGACAGCGAGAGAACAACGATCTGAATGTGCAGAGAGCAGGGAGCCGGTGTCTGGCAGCCTGCGGTAAGCTGTAACCAAGGTAAATATCGGGTAACCAAGCAAAGCCCTTTGCTTGGTTACCCGATATTTACCATGGTTACTAGCGTACGCCGCTCTCAGGCTGCCAGTGCTGGCTCCCTGCACTCGAAGCCGGAGTACACATCGGGTAAATAAGCAAAGCGGTTTGCTTATTAACCTGATGTGTACTCTGGCTTGGAGTGCAGGGAGCCAGCGCTAAGCGGTGTGCGCTGGGCTGGTGTTGCCGTGAAGGGGCGCTGGGCTGGTATTACAATGGCCATTTTATTATTCCAAATACCTCCATTTATGTATAAGGTAGAATTCATTTTGGTTTTTCACAGTGTGTGGCTGGAAAGAACTATACACCATCCAGTTCGCACCTGTCCACATTATAAGAGTGCTGTCGGTGCAGGTTGAAGTCAGGTCAGTACCAGCGTGGGAAACCAGCAAGGGAATCCCTGTTTCATTCTGTGTTTTTTTTGTGATATATATATATAATATGTGTGTTTATTAGAAGGTGGCCCGATTCTAACGTAGCAGGTAGTCTACAATGTGTATGTAGGTTAACAGATTGAATAATGAGGTAATGAATGGACTGGATGGGTTAGGTTTAATTTAGTATTCTTATAATTGTTTATTGGTTTTAAAATGACAAACAGAAGGAACAGTTTTAATAGAGGAGCCTAATGTTTAATGATGTCCATGGTTTGTAATGAAAGAAGACCATGAACAGTGTAAAGTTAAGTAAAAATATGCTGATGCTGTGATGTGGCCCAATGCTGGTATGTGCCCCCATCGTGGTGCAGCCACCATCCTGACATGTGCCCCCATCCTGCAGGGTAATGTGTGCGGGTGACTGAGTACGGGGTGGGGGGAGCCGAGCGGGGCCATGGCGCTGAGGACGTCTGTGTCGGGGACTGCATGGCTGAGGACAGGTCACTATCCAGGTGTGTGTGTGTGTTCAGTGTATACAAGCGGAGGGCGGAGCCGAGCGGGGCCATGGCGCTGAGGACATCAGTGCTGGGGACAGGTGACTATCCAGGTGTGTGTGTTCATTGTATACATGCGGCGAAGTGCGGGGGGCGGAGTTGAGCGGGGGAATGTGTGCGGGGGTAGAGTGGAGCGAGGCGGGGCCATGGCGCTGAGGAAGTCAGTGCTGGGGACTGCATGGCTGGGGACAGGTGACTAATCGTGTGTGTGTGTGTGTGTGTGTTTTGTGTGTGTGTTTGTGTTCAGTGTATACAAGCAGAGTGTGGGTGTGTGGAGCCAAGCGGGGGGCGGAGGCGAGCGGTGGGTATGTGTCAGCTGGGTTGCCGGTGTGGGTCCACCGGGGAGTCAGGGCTCCGTGTGGTTGCGGGGAAAAGTGTCAGGCGTCGTCCTGTCGGCCCGTAGGTCGGGCTGTTCAGTTAGGCTCCTTGCACACGTAGCCAGGGTGAATATCGGGTAACTAAGTGTTGTAGCTGTTCTGTTTTGTCACAAGTCAGCTTATGGGATCACCAGTGAGGTCCTCTGAATTAGACCTCTTCAGACCTAATCAAGATCGAGCGCTCGGAGAAAAAGACCTGCATTCATGTGAGCATGATCAATTTTCTGTTTATTCAGCTAAGGTACAGTTTATTTATACCATTTACAGATCAATGTGATATTGCAAAAAAGGCTTCTAGCTGGACTTTACAAGTTGCTCATATGACCTTTTAAGTATTAGCAAAACAAAAATGTAGAGTCATGCATATGAGATAAAAAGAAGATAACAAGAACATTTAGAGACAATAATAATCCTTGAGCTTGTCTTTAATTCCGAAGGCTCCATGATTATTATGAGCTACCACCAGATATACTTACTAAATTTCAATAAAATATCTTTAATAGAGAAATAGAGAAACTATTAACCCTTCTATATCAATTTCCCCCTTTTGTAAATGGTATAACCTTCACTACAGGGTCAGTAGGCGTCCAAACAGGAGCTGCTGGCTCATGGGCCTAGTACCCATGAGGGGTCTTACTACCACTTCACCCATCCACCCTCAGTGTGGACACCTACTCCCCGTCAGCAGAGGCCATTTGGGGTCCGTAGTAAACTACAGAGGGTTCAATACTGAAACTCTTAGAACATACATTATTCAGTAGTTTAGCTAATGCATATATCAATGCTTTTACAGCTATATAAAGCAATAGACAGAATAACAATATTTGCATACAGGATTGTATAATGCCAGAAACCCAACCTGCTAGGCCCTTAAACCAATTAGCTGGATTCATAAAAGAAAATATATTTCCCCACCAGGAGTCTTCGCTGGAATCATCCATATACAGTGCCTACAAGTAGTATTCAACCCCCTGCAGATTTAGCAGGTTTGATAAGATGCAAATAAGTTAGAGCCTGCAAACTTCAAACAAGAGCAGGATTTATTAACAGATGCATAAATCTTACAAACCAACAAGTTATGTTGCTCAGTTAAATTTTAATAAATTTTCAACATAAAAGTGTGGGTCAATTATTATTCAACCCCTAGGTTTAATATTTTGTGGAATAACCCTTGTTTGCAATTACAGCTAATAATCGTCTTTTATAAGACCTGATCAGGCCGGCACAGGTCTCTGGAGTTATCTTGGCCCACTCCTCCATGCAGATCTTCTCCAAGTTATCTAGGTTCTTTGGGTGTCTCATGTGGACTTTAATCTTGAGCTCCTTCCACAAGTTTTCAATTGGGTTAAGGTCAGGAGACTGACTAGGCCACTGCAACACCTTGATTTTTTCCCTCTTGAACCAGGCCTTGGTTTTTTTGGCTGTGTGCTTTGGGTCGTTGTCTTGTTGGAAGATGAAATGACGACCCATCTTAAGATCCTTGATGGAGGAGCGCAGGTTCTTGGCCAAAATCTCCAGGTAGGCCGTGCTATCCATCTTCCCATGGATGCGGACCAGATGGCCAGGCCCCTTGGCTGAGAAACAGCCCCACAGCATGATGCTGCCTCCACCATGCTTGACTGTAGGGATGGTCTTCTTGGGGTCGTATGCAGTGCCATCCAGTCTCCAAACGTCATGTGTGTGGTTGGCACCAAAGATCTCGATCTTGGTCTCATCAGACGAGAGAACCTTGAACCAGTCTGTCTCAGAGTCCTCCAAGTGATCATGAGCAAACTGTAGACGAGCCTTGACATGACGCTTTGAAGGTAAAGGTACCTTACGGGCTCGTTTGGAACGGAGACCATTGCGGTAGAGTACGTTACTTATGGTATTGACTGAAACCAATGTCCCCACTGCCATGAGATCTTCCCGGAGCTCCTTCCTTGTTGTCCTTGGGTTAGCCTTGACTCTTCGGACAAGCCTGGCCTCGGCACGGGTGGAAACTTTCAAAAGCTGTCCAGGCCGTGGAAGGCTAACAGTAGTTCCATAAGCCTTCCACTTCCGGATAATGCTCCCAACAGTGGAGACAGGGAGGCCCAACTCCTTGGAAAGGGTTTTGTACCCCTTGCCAGCCTTGTGACCCTCCACGATCTTGTCTCTGATCACCTTGGAATGCTCCTTTGTCTTTCCCATGTTGACCAAGTATAAGTGCTGTTCACAAGTTTAAGGAGGGTCTTAATTAGTCAGAAAAGGCTGGAAAAAGAGATAATTAATCCAAACATGTGAAGCTCATTGTTCTTTGTGCCTGAAATACTTCTTAATACTTTAGGGGAACCAAACAGAATTCTTGTGGTTTGAGGGGTTGAATAATAAATGACCCTCTGAATAAACTTTTCACAATTTAAAAAAAAAAATAAAAAAAGAAATAACATTCTTTTTTGCTGCAGTGCATTTCACACTTCCAGGCTGATCTACAGTCCAAATGTCACAATGCCAAGTTAATTCCGAATGTGTAAACCTGCTAAATCTGCAGGGTGTTGAATACTACTTGTAGGCACTGTATATACATATATAAATACACATGTACATACATATAATAGGAGAACAGACAAAAACTGGTGACCATGTATGTAGATACACACATAGACACAAACTCACGGAAACAATCATTGTCCTTTCCACAGATAGCAACATCATTATATTGAAGACCGAACCATAATCCATCGTAGGTAATGGGGCCTGAATGAGGGATCTTAGTCTTTACTTTGGTAACTACACCCTCAATGTCCGGATTGTATTCCATCCACCACGACTGTCCCCTAGGCTGTGTGATATTTAGCTGGAACCAGGAATTAGTGACCTTTCCAGCTATAGTCAAGGTGGCAAATACATCTTTTCACCAGAATACCGATAGAGTCCAGGTTTCATTGTATATACAGTCTGATATCAAGAGGTAAGGCTAAATATGGCATAGTCTTTGAAGAAAATAAAACTGTGTGCGCAGATCCAACAGTCTTTTGGCTTTTCTCCTTCCATGTCCTCAGTAAGAGAAATATGGTGGCGAATGAGTTTATTATCCCAGTCCGTATTTAAAAGTTCGCTCAGTGTCTTTGTTTGGTGCTGCAACCCTGCTACACCTAGCAGGATAATTAGCAAAACTGTCATTCTGCCGGTGGAGTGACCTTTTTACAGTGACTGGCGTGGATCCAGGTGGGCTTTCCCTCAAGTTTCACTGAGGTGGATGTGGTCAGCTGGACTTGGAATGGGCCATCAAAGCGTGGATCTAGGCTCCTTCTCACGTGTCTGCGCACGACCACCCAATCACCTGGATTCAGCTGATGCACATCTGCACTTGCATTGGGATCTGGAATGGATGAAAAGACATGTTTATGCACCACATTAAGTCTTTCCTGTAAGGCCTGGATGTAGGCTGTCATAGTGCCGTGTTGCATCTGTAACACTTGTGGAAAGTACAGACCTGTTTTTGGGGCACTACCAAACAGGACTTCAAAAGGAGACAAGCCTGTCTTTCTATTTGGAGTGTGTCTGACTGAAAAGAGTGCCAGGGATAAGCACTCTACCCAATTCTTTCCTGTCTCTGCCATGGCCTTTTGAATTTTTAGTTTTAAGTGTCCCGTTTAATCTCTCTACTTTTCCACTGCTCTGTGGATAAGGGGTATGGAATGCCTGCTCTATTCCCAGGGCCTGCATAATGTCCCTCATTATTTCTCCAGTGAAGTGCGTACCCCGGTCACTTTCTATGGCTTCTGGGATGCCATACCTACAGACTAGTTCCTTCATCTGTTTATCTGCAGTTGTTTTAGCATTTGCACATTTTACTGGATAGGCCTCAACCCATCCTGAGAAAAGATCTACACATACCAGGACGTATTCATACACTCCTACCTTGGGTAGTTGTATGTAGTTTATTTGCAGTCGTTGACACGGTAGAGCGGTTTGGGTGTTGCTTTCTTAGGGACTTTACTGTTTTACCTGGGTTGTGTTGTGCGCAGATAATGCAGGATTGTATGTGTTTGGAGGCTACGTAACTGAAGCCAGGAGTGATCCAGAAGGCATTCACCTGGTTACACATGTGACTTTTTGAGGCGTGAGTGGGGCCATGTGTTGCTTGTGCCATCCTAGGGAACAGGGACCTTGGTGAACACAACCTATCCTTACTTTCCCATACTCCATTTGAGTTCAGCCCAGCTCCCATTTTCTCCCAGTGTTCCTTCTCTGTTTGGGCAGCCTGATGCTGGAGGGATTTCAGGACATCCAGACTCACTGTGGCTGGGACTTGCTGGCTCCCTGCCACTATCATCTGATCCCTAGGCCTCTTTGCTGCTGCTTTCACCGCATCCGCCCTTCTATTGCCCGCTACCTCCAGTGAGTCACCTTTTGTGTGTGCTTTCACCTTAATGATGTCAACCTGGACTGGTAACATTAGTGCCTCCGTTAACCGTTTTACCAATTCTGCATTTTTGATGGGCTTACCAGCTGACGTAAGAATAGCTCTACTTCTCCAGATAGGGCCAAAATCATGACAGATACCAAATCCATAATTTGAGTCTGAATAAACATTAATTTTCCTACCTGATCCCGCTCTACACGCCTCAATGAGCGCTGTTAGCTCCGCCTCCTGCGCGGACATGTGCGGCGGGAGTGGTTCAGCTCGGACTACCTCATGTGAGGATACTACTGCATATCCAGTGTAGAATCTCTCATCCAGGTGGTATCTGGAGCCATCTACAAAAAACTCAAAATCTGCATTAGTAATAGGTGTATCATAGACATGCGGAAAACCTGCTGTCTCATGACTCATCAGCTCTATGCAGTCATGTTCATGCGTCATGTCAAAGTATTCATCCTCACTTGCTACCATTGTCACCAATTCCCCCTTTTCTGAATCTACTGGCAAAAGGGTGGCTGGATTCAGAACATTACACCTCTTGAGGGTGACATACTCAGGAATCAGAAGGGCACATTCAAGTCTGAGCTGTCTAGCCATAGACAGATGTTTCGGTTGGACTTGCACAAGTATAGCATGGATGTCATGCGGGGAGTAAATTGCTAAGGGAAATATCAATGTGATCTCGCAAGCTTTCCCTAGCAGTGCTGCAGCAGCCGCTACAGCACGGACACACGTGGGAGACCTTCTGACAACTGGGTCCAGTCGCGCTGAGCAGTTTAAGGGAATGAAAGGAATAAATAGCTTCCTGAGCGAGGTCAAAGGGGTCAGATGACAGACCATCATAGAGGGGTTGCATCATTTGCGAGGCAGACCTTATCCAAGGCCTGCAGTATGACACTAAGCCCAAAAAGGTGCGCAGTTGCCGGTGGGACCTGGGTAAGGAGAGATTTTGGACTGCTTGTTTTCTCTCCTCAGTCAGGTGTCTTGTACCTTCAGAGACACAGTGACCCAAAAATGTTACCTTTTGCTTACAGCACTGTAATTTTTCACTTGAAACTTTGCAACCATTCTCTGCCAGAAAACACAGCAAAGAAATTGTGGCTTCCTTGCAGGATGTCTGGTCTGAACAGCAGAGCAAAAGGTCATCCACGTACTGCAATAGCGTAACCTGTGGATGAGGCGGTTGCCACTGCTCCAGAATTCCTGCCATAGCTGTAGAATAAATGGTAGGTGAATTTATTCCTCCTTGCGGGAGGACTGTCTACATGTACTGTTTCCCCGCATGTGTGAAGGCAAAAAGATACTGGCAGTCAGGGTGTAGAGGCACAGAGAAAAATGCATTTGCCAAATAAATTACTGTAAAACATTTGGAGGTCCCTGGGATTTGTGACAGTAACGTATGTTACAGGGGGAGGAACTTTGTACTAGAGCCCCTGCTTGCACATATTCTCTTATCTCTGGTCAGGGCCATTGATTTGGCTGGGCTTAAGGGATACTGTTTTGTCAAGGGAATTTCAGACACCAATCCCTCCAGTCCCTTCGTGGTCACCAGTTTCCTAGGCCAGAGGCAAAATAGGAGGGAAGGAAGGAGGAGAGTCAGTCTGCTCCCTCTCCTATTTGCAGTTTTTGCACTGTCTGGCGTAATCACCATTCTGTCCACAATTCCAGCACTGTACGTTCACTAGGTCACCTGGTGCCCTCCCTCTCTGCTTCCACTGATTTCCTTGTGCTCTAGCATACATAACTGGTCGCTTGCATTTTGTCAGTTCAACCCCTTTAGCTACTTCCAGAAGGTCTGTTGGGTCCATGTTTCTCCCCTCAGGTCTGGCTGTCTGTACTGGTTCTCGTAAAACCTTATTCATACCGTTAATGAATATACTCATCAGTATTTTGTCATTAAGGGAGGTTCTGACTTTGTACCCCATGTCTGCCCACTTCAGCTGTAACCTCCAAAAGTACGTCTCTATACTCTCCCCTTCCTGCTGTATTACGTCAGTCAGGGAAAGAGGGAAAGGTTGGTCTTCAGGGTCAGATAACTGTTTTCTTTCCTCACCGTCAGAGTAATGTCCAGCTTCCTCCCCAAAACTCAATTCCTTCACTACCTCTGTCTCAGTGTCAGCGTCCTCACATGTGATCTGGTTTGAACAGGATTTAGTGCAATCTGCTTAGGGCGAGTAACATTACACGTAGCACAAGTACTTCTCCAGTCTGGGTTTTTCTGACTACAATGTTTACAAGTCCATTCATCTGGTCTGGGTTTCTGATCATGTGAAGGGGGGGGGCGGTAGCAGTCACAGTTTTTGCTCTTGGTGTATTAAAACATTTATAATACACTTTACATAACAATAATATAATAATACATCCCACTGTTATTTCTTTACATCCACAATGCTGCACCTCTTCCTTGAATCTGTGCCATTTCTCAACATCCAAACACCCACACTCTGGCATGTCTGCCTTTTTGAGTATTGGTCTGATATTTTTCACTGCTTCCTTGATTTTCCTTTCTTGCACTATCTGTTTGGCTGTTTTGGATCCCGCTGGAGCCCCACACTGCACACTGAACAAGTTGCCCATGGCTTCAACTTATTCCCACACAGCCCACCTTTCTGAAAATGCCCTCTCAGTGTCCCTGGACCTTGTCAACAGGCCACACATCTCCTGGCAAGTCAGAATGGGCTCTCAAGTGGTAGCTGGAAGGCTAAATCAGCATTCACTTTCACTTGCTACACTTGCAGGGCATATTGGTTAGGGTTAAAAAAAACCACCTCTCTCACCCAATAGACCAGATGATTAAAGCAGGAAGGACCAGGTGTGATAGTCCTCTCACCTACTAGACCACCTCCATGTAAGTGGGAAGGCCACAATGCTCTCTAACCCACTTCTGATGTGCAGTTGGGTACTCCATGCTGGTCCTTTACAAAGTATTCCAGCAACGAACGTAAACTAGAGTTAAACCAAAACAATCCTCAGAGCTGACTTCTCACAGAGGGCAGAAGACAGAAAATCGCGCAGCTGTTCACTTGACCCCTCCCAACAGAATAGCAGTGCACAGTTTGTTTAGCAAGAGTCTTATCTCGTCCAGATTCAGCTTTCCAAAACACAATCCTAGCAGAAAATTGAGATTACTTATATACCTTCACAGTACTAATATTCTACTTAAAGGGAAAAACTACTTTGCTATAAAACCTTCATCCCCATTTTGAGGGGAAGAAACACACAATATCTCACTATAAGGACAGATCCCAGGACCACTTGTCTTACTCATTCATTGATTCCAGAAACATATGTAACAATACACCTTCCAAGGATCAGTTAACCTCACATGCAAATAAAATTATCTAAACCGCTCTTGACACTGATGGGAAAAAATACATATGTCAGGTATCCACTCAAATACTCTATATGGCTATGCCCTGTGACATTTCACAACCGGAACATCTTTTCACAGTCCACAGTATGACCTATAACCATTAGACTTATACATACATATTATTTCACCAAGTCTCTTATCTCAATTACTTGTCACTTTGTTATTCAGAGGCTTCTCATCAATATACAACAACCTTTTGCCTGCCTACTTTATCTAGGCATTAATATGAAACCACTTATGAACACATATCCCTAGACCAGTGTATTACTCATCAAAGATGCAAAGATGGCCAAAGCAAAACACAAAACACAGCAACACAGCAAATGTAATTATACAGAGACTGTCCCAAATTCCGTGCTATGCAATCTATGCAATCAGTTAATGGACGGACAACAGATTATCTTATTACTCTATATTTCAACTCTCATTCAGACATGCATGAGAAAAAAACAATACTCACTGGTGATGCCAGAGTTCTTGAACCGTGTACAGCCTTACCCAGAATAATCGGGAAATCAGAGAGAGTGAAATAAAGTGTAAGAATAAAGCTTCTCACCTTGGTGCAGCTGAAATTTCACTGTCTCAAGAGTCCAAAAAAACTTCTTCCGAATAGGCTGGTTGGCCACGGCCCCACGTTGGGCGCCAGAAACTGTTATAGCTGTTCTGTTTCAAAAGTCAGCTTATTGGATCACCAGTGAGGTCCTCTGAATTAGACCTTTTCAGGCCTAATCAAGATCGAGCGCTCGGATAAAAGACCTGCATTCATGTGAGCATGATCAGTTTTCTGTTTATTTAGCCAAGGTACAGATTATTTATACCATTTACAGATCAATGTGATATTACAAAAAAGGCTTCTAGCTGGAAATTTACAAGTTGATCATATGACCTTTAAGTTTGAGAAAAACAAAAATGTAGAGTCATGCATATGAGATAAGAAGAACATTTAGCAGACAATAATAATCCTTGAGCTTGTTTATTATTCCGAAGGCTCCATAATGGCTATGAACCTACACCAGATATACTAATGGAACAATAAAATTTTTAAAATCAAGAAATATAGAAACTATTAACCCTTCTATATCACTAAGCAAAGCGCTTTGCTTGGTTATCCGATATTTACCTTGGTTACCAACGTACACCGCTTAGCACTGGCTCCCTGCACACACAGCCTGGGTAAATATCGGGTAACTAAGCAAAGTGCTTTGCTTAGTAACACCATGTGTACCCTGGTTACGCGTGTAGGGAGCCTTAGCTGAGCCGTTGATCGCAGGCTCTTTAGCGCACGCTCTGTGGTGACAGTTGTCACTGTAATGATGTCATTTTGGATCAAGACAGACAGAGAGAATAAGGCAATTATATATATATATATAGATAGACACACACCATGTTCCAAATTATTATGTAAATGCTAATTTTTTTCTCCGATTTTCTTAAATAGTCGGTGCAAATGACAGTCTAATAAGTCAACTTCCGTTAGAGTATACATTGAATTTTATTGAAACCTCCCAATGATAACAGTATAATTTCAAAATTAAAAATACCCTCAAAATGCACTGCTACAAAATTATTAGGCACATTAGAGTTTCTAAACATTTTATGTGTTTAAAGAACTGAAAATGCTCATTTGTGGAATTTGCAGCACTAGGAGGTCACATTCACTGAAATAAAAAGCTATTTAATTCCAAAACATGCTAAAGCCCGCTTTACACGCTCCAGTGTATCTTACGATGTGTCGGCGGGGTCACGTCGTAAGTGACGCACATCCGACATCGTAAGGTACATTGTAGTGTGACAGCTACGTGCGATTGCGATTGAATGTTAAAACGTTCGTCGCATGCACGTCGTTGAATCCTGAAGAATTGCACGTCCGGTTGTTCAATGTTCCCGAGGCGGCACACATCGCAGTGTGTGACACCCCTGGAACGATGAACAGATCTTACCTGCGTCTCCCGGCCAGCAATGCGGAAGGAAGGAGGTGGGCGGGATGTTTACGTCCCGCTCATCTCCGCTCCTCCGCTTCTATTGGTTGGCTGCCGCATGACGTCGATGTGACGCCAAACATCCCTCCCACTCCAGGAAGTGGACGTTCGCCGCCCACATCGAGGTCGTATAGACGGGTAAGTACATGTGACGGCAAATAATCGTTTGTGCGGCACGTTCAACAAATTGAACAAGCCACACATACGATGGGGGCATTGCAAATCGCATACGATATCGTATGCGAAATTGCAACGTGTAAAGCAGGCTTAACAGTCCAAGTTACATGTTAACATAGGAACCCTTCTTTGATATCACCTTCACAATTCTTGCATCCAGTAAACTTGTGAGTCTTTGGAGCGTTTCTGCTTGAATTTCTTTGCATGTTGTCAGAATAGCCTCCCAGAGCTGCTGTTTTGATGTGAACTGCCTCCCACCCTCAGATTTTTCGCTTGCTGATATTCCAAAGGTTCTCTATAGGGTTGAGGTCAGGGGAAGAAGGTGGCCACACCTTGAGTTTACCTCCTTTTTTGTCCATAGCAGCCAATGACACAAAGGTACTCTTTGCAGCATGAGATTGTGCATTGTCATGCATGAAGATGATTTTGCTCCTGAAGGCACGTTTCTGCATTTTGTACCATGTAAGAAAGTTGTCAGTCAGAAACTCTATATACTTTGCAGAGGTCATTTTCACACCTTCAGAAACCCTTAAGGGGCCTACTAGATGTAAACCTTTGCAAGTTTGATATGGCACCAATCTTAGTAATCTGCAGTCTGATGAATCATGTTCGCGTGTCATTTTTACTGCACAATGAACGCCATAAAAACAACCCAAATAACCATCTGAATATTTGTTTTTTTCCTGCCATGTAAGTGCTTTACAATTTTTTTTCCCTTTCTTTCACTACATTGATACAATTCAAGTGTGCAGGTTTTCTTTCAAGAAAAACAAGCACTCTACTGAGTATGTCGATGGAAGAATTAAAAAGTTATGGTTCTTGAAAGAGGAAACCCTGAAGCAAAGAGTTTGATAATCTAAAATACATTGATCATTTAAAAATGAATGAAGGGATTATTAAAACTTTTTTATTTTTCTTTAAAGGTTAGTCAAGAAGGAAAATCTTTGCTTGACAAGCTTCAGCGACCATTAACTCCTGGTAGCTCTGATTCTCTGACAGCTTCTGCCAACTATTCAAAGGCTGTCCATCACATCTTGGACGCTGTCCATGAGGTTTTGCATCATCAACGACAGCTGGAAAATATATGGCAGCATCGTAAGGTTCGATTACATCAGCGACTACAACTTTGTGTTTTTCAGCAAGATGTTCAGCAGGTAAGATTTTTTTTCTGGGTAGTCATAAATAAGTGTCATATTACTGGATGTTTGTAAGAAAAAAAAAATTGTATCCACGTGGAGTGTGTAGAAATCTTCTGCTTTGAAATTGAGTAACCTGTGATTATTTGCAATGATTGACATATCATTAACATCTATTACGGTTTCCTACATATTAAAGTGTCTAGTAGGAATAAAAGGATAAATACTTGGCAAGAACCAATGTGTGATGATGAAAGTATCTTCTTAGCAGTGTGGTTAAAGGGAACTGGTCTCCTGGTTTTTCCCTTATTAGCTGCGGCCAGCACCAGTGAGCCCTTATAGACATCATTTCTTCAGCGCTCTATTGGGAGACCCAGACGATTGGGGTATAGCTACTGCCCTCTGGAGGCCACACAAAGCACTACATTAAAAGTGCAAGGCCCCTCCCCCTCTGGCTATACTCCCCCGTGGTATCACGGGTTCTCCAGTTTTAGCTTTGTGTGCGAAGGAGGTCAGACATTCCATGCATAGCTCCACAGATTTTAGTCAGCAGTAGCTGCTGACTGTTTCGGATGGAAGAAAAGAGGACACATATAGTGTCCCCAGCATGCTCCCTTCTCACCCCTGGATGGTGCTGTAAGGTTGAGGTACCTATTGCTGGTACAGGGCTGGAGCCTGACATGCTGTTTTCCTTCCACATCCCCTGGTAGGGCTCTGTGGAAGTGGGATCCTGCCGGCCTCTCAGCTCTGATGCCGGGCTCCATCCACAGACCCATTAGAACCTGATGGATTCGGAGCAGGAGTACGATCAGGGACAGGGCCCTGCATCTTACAGGTACTCTGTGTCCCCGGCAGGCACAGACACACTCAGGGCTGGCTGGGTGTTGTAGTGCGCCGGGGACCGCAACGTTGGAGCCAGTGTCCCTACAGATTACTGGGGGATGTTTTGTGTATGGGAACGCAGCGCCGACCCCCTCTGGACCGGGCGGCGCTGCTGTGACTTGTGGTGCGCCGGGGATCCGCCGTCCGCGCTTTTACGGCGGCGGCGGTTATAACTTTAGTCCCCGGCTTTTTGGGCCTAGGACGCCGGCAGCTCCGTTTCGTTCCCGCCCCCACCCTGTCACTCAGGGTAGGGGAGAGGCGCTGTTCGCAAGCAGCGACGAGGGCTGGAGCCTGATTTACATGCTCCAGCCCTCACACTATGCACAGAGGGAAGCAGGCTTCCCGCTCTTGGCCAGGAACGCCCAGGGCCCGCCCCCCTTCCTCTCTAGAGACGCCGGCAGCCATTACATGCATGCCTGGCTGGAGGAAGGACGCAAGGCTCTGGGAGACCTGGTCTGGGGGCTATCTGGCGACCACACACCCGCTTTTTAAGCGGGCGGTAAGCGTTTTTTCTGTGCTGGTCCCTCTAGTGCCTCACTGTGTGTCAGTGTACTGATTACATATATATAGATATTGTATTTCTTGCACTGTGAGGTGCGCTTCTGGCTGCATATCCCAGATCGCTCTGTGGAAGCAGCAACATGTCATCCTCAAAACGCAAGGCGGCCAAGGCAAAAAGGGCTGTGTATACTGCGTGTGCTGCATGTGGGGCTAATCTACCAGCAGGCTCTGATGATCCCCATTGTGTGCAATGCTCCGACCCGGTGCTGCTTCGCCAGCCGGAGTCAGGAGAGGTAGCGACCCAGGCTGAGACGCTTGTAAGTTCTGCCCCGGTGACAGGGACGGACTTTGCAGTTTTTGCAGATAATATGTCTGTATCTATGGCAAAAATCCTTGAGACCTTGCAATCTATGCATGGGGCTCAGTCTCTGGGCACGGCGAGGCCTATGTCCTCAGGTCCCCCTTACTTGGAATGTATCCAGCCCACAGGGGGGTCCCCGGCTTCACAGGCCGAGGATTATGACTCAGATGATGGCCCCAGCCACCCTAAGCGAGCTCGCTGGGAAAGACCCTCGACGTCATCACACTGCTCAGGGTCTCAGCGCAATCAGTCTCCCTGTGACGTGTCTGATGAGAGTGATCAGGAATCCACTCCTGGAACCCCTCTCAACCTGGATACCCCGGATGGGGATGCCATGGTAGACGACCTTATCTCAGCCATCAATAGGCTGTTGGATATTTCTCCCCCAGCTCCTTCAGCAGAAGAGGCGGCTGCGGAGCAGGAAAAGTTTCGTTTCCTTTATCCCAAGCGTAAATTAAGTGCTTTGTTGGATCACTCTGACTTCAGAGAATCAATCCAGAAGCACGACGCTCACCCAGAAAGGCGTTTC
Organism: Anomaloglossus baeobatrachus; assembly: GCF_048569485.1. Taxonomy (NCBI): domain Eukaryota; kingdom Metazoa; phylum Chordata; class Amphibia; order Anura; family Aromobatidae; genus Anomaloglossus; species Anomaloglossus baeobatrachus. The sequence continues at coordinate 342,545,345 of NC_134358.1, forward strand.
TCTAAACGATCTAAAGATACGCGTTTCCCTTTCCCCCCTGAGGTGGTCAAGCGCTGGACACAGTGTCCAAAGGTAGACCCCCCGATTTCCAAACTTGCAGCTAGATCCATAGTTGCAGTGGAGGATGGCGCTTCACTTAAAGATGCCAATGACAGACAGATGGACCTTTGGTTAAAATCTGTCTATGAAGCTATAGGCGCGTCGTTTGCTCCGGCATTCGCAGCCGTATGGGCACTCCAGGCTATTTCAGCTGGCTTAGCAAAAGTGGATGCTATCATGCATCCAGCAGTGCCGCAAGTGGCGCACCTTACCACGCAGATGTCTGCGTTTGCGTCTTACGCTATCAATGCGGTCCTAGAATCTACCAGTCGCACCTCAATGGCATCCGCCAATTCGGTAGTTTTGCGCAGAGCCTTGTGGTTAAAGGACTGGAAAGCAGATGCTGGTTCCAAAAAATGTTTAACCAGTTTGCCTTTGTCTAGAGAGAGACTGTTTGGCGAGCCATTGGCTGACATCATTAAGCAGTCCAAGGGTAAAGACTCCTCTTTACCACAACCCAGAACACCCAAACCTCAGCAGAAAAAGTGGCAGCAGAGGTTTCAGTCCTTTCGAGGTTCGGGCAAGACACCATTTACCTCGTCCAAAGGGACTCAGAGGACGCAAAGAAACTCAGATTCGTGGCGGACTCACACACGCCCCAAGAAAGCAAATGGAGGTACCGCTTCCAAAGCGACTACCTCATGACTTCCAGCCCCTCCCCTCCGCATCGCCGGTCGGGGGCAGGCTCTCCCGCTTTTCCGGCATTTGGATGTCACAGGTCAAAGACCGGTGGGTGACGGACATTTTGTCTCGCGGGTACAGAATCGAGTTCAATTCTCGTCCTCCAGCTCGGTTCTTCAGAACCTCCCCACGTCCAGACCGAGCAGATGCTCTGCTGCAGGCGGTGGACTCCCTAAAAGCGGAAGGAGTGGTTATCCCAGTCCCTCCTCAGGAACAAGGGCAAGGGTTTTACTCCAATCTCTTTGTGGTTCCAAAAAAGGACGGCTCGTTCCGTCCTGTTCTGGACCTAAAACGGCTCAACAAACATGTGCACGCCAGGAGGTTCCGGATGGAAACCCTCCGCTCTGTCATTGCCTCAATGTCCAGAGGAGACTTCCTTGCCTCAATAGACATCAAAGATGCTTATCTCCACGTGCCAATTGCTACAGAACATCAACGTTTTCTACGTTTTGTGATAGGAGACGACCATTTTCAGTTCGTAGCTCTTCCATTTGGTCTGGCGACAGCCCCACGGGTCTTCACCAAGGTCATGGCGGCGGTGGTAGCAGTCTTGCACTCTCAGGGACACTCGGTGATCCCTTACCTAGACGACTTATTGGTCAAAGCTCCCTCTCAGGAGGCATGCCAACTCAGCCTGAATGCTACGCTGGAGACTCTACAGTCTTTCGGATGGATCATCAACTTTCCAAAGTCGATCCTATCACCGACTCAGTCACTAACGTATCTTGGCATGGAGTTTCATACTCTAGCAGCGATAGTGAAGCTTCCGCTGGACAAGCAGCGGTCACTACAGACAGGGGTGCAATCTCTCCTGCAGGGCCAGTTGCATCCCTTGCGGCGCCTCATGCATTTCCTAGGGAAGATGGTGGCAGCCATGGAAGCAGTTCCCTTTGCGCAGTTTCATCTGCGTCCACTTCAATGGGACATTCTCCGCCAATGGGACGGGAAGTCAACGTCCCTGGACAGGAAAGTCTCGCTTTCCCAGACGGCCAAGGACTCTCTACAATGGTGGCTCCTTCCCACATCATTGTCTCAGGGAAGATCCTTCCTGCCTCCATCCTGGGCAGTAGTCACGACAGATGCGAGTCTGTCAGGGTGGGGAGCAGTATTTCTCCACCACAGGGCTCAGGGGACGTGGTCTCCGCAGGAGTCCACACTTCAGATCAATGTTCTGGAGATCAGAGCAGTGTATCTTGCTCTACTGGCCTTCCAACAGTGGCTGGAAGGAAAGCAGATCCGAATCCAATCGGACAACTCCACAGCGGTGGCATACATCAACCACCAAGGAGGGACGCGCAGTCGGCAAGCCTTCCAAGAAGTCCGACGCATTCTAATGTGGGTGGAGGACAGAGCATCCACCATATCCGCGGTTCACATCCCAGGCGTAGAAAACTGGGAAGCAGACTTCCTCAGTCGCCAGGGCATGGACGCAGGGGAATGGTCCCTCCACCCGGACGTGTTTCAGGAAATCTGTCGCCGCTGGGGAGTGCCGGACGTCGACCTAATGGCATCCCGGCACAACAACAAGGTCCCGGCATTCATGGCGAGGTCGCGCGATCAAAGAGCTCTGGCGGCAGACGCCTTGGTTCAAGATTGGTCGCAGTTTCAGCTCCCATACGTGTTTCCGCCTCTGGCGCTCTTGCCCAGAGTGCTACGCAAGATCAGATCCGAGTGCAGCCGCGTCATACTCGTCGCTCCAGACTGGCCGAGGAGGTCGTGGTATCCGGATCTGTGGCATCTCACAATCGGTCGACCGTGGTCACTGCCAGACCGACCAGACTTACTGTCCCAAGGGCCGTTTTTCCATCAGAATTCTGCGGCCCTGAACCTGACTGTGTGGCCATTGAGTCCTGGATCCTAGCATCTGCTGGATTATCTCAGGGAGTCATTGCCACAATGAGACAAGCTAGAAAGTCGAATTCGGCTAAGATCTACCACAGAACGTGGAAGATTTTCTTGTCCTGGTGCTCTGCTCAGGGAGTGTCTCCCTGGCCATTTGCATTGCCCAAGTTTCTTTCCTTCCTGCAATCGGGGTTAGAAAAGGGCTTGTCGCTCAGCTCCCTTAAAGGGCAAGTTTCGGCACTATCCGTGTTTTTTCAGAAGCGTCTAGCACGTCTTCCTAAGGTGCGCACGTTCCTGCAGGGGGTCTGTCATATTGTGCCCCCGTACAAGCGACCGTTAGATCCATGGGATCTGAACAGGGTACTAGTTGCTCTCCAGAAGCCGCCCTTCGAGCCTCTGAAGGAGGTTTCCTTTTCTCGGCTGTCGCAGAAAGTGGCGTTTCTTGTTGCAATCACATCGCTTCGGCGAGTGTCTGAGCTGGCAGCTCTGTCATCTAAGGCTCCCTTCCTGGTGTTCCACCAGGACAAGGTTGTGCTGCGCCCCATTCCGGAGTTTCTCCCTAAGGTCGTATCCTCTTTTCATCTTAATCAGGATATTTCCTTGCCTTCTTTTTGCCCTCATCCGGTTCACCGGTATGAAAAGGCCTTACGTTTGCTAGATCTGGTGAGAGCACTCAGAATCTACATTTCCCGCACGGCGCCCATACGCCGTGCCGATGCACTTTTCGTCCTTGTCGCTGGTCCGCGCAAGGGGTTGCAGGCTTCTAAAGCCACCCTGGCTCGATGGATCAAAGAACCAATTCTAGAGGCCTACCGTTCTGCGGGGCTTCCGGTTCCTTCAGGGCTAAAAGCCCACTCAACCAGAGCCGTGGGTGCGTCCTGGGCATTACGTCACCAGGCTTCGGCTCAACAGGTGTGCCAGGCAGCTACCTGGTCCAGTCTGCACACTTTCACCAAGCATTATCAGGTGCATACCTATGCTTCGGCGGATGCCAGCTTAGGTAGAAGAGTCCTGCAGGCGGCAGTGACACCCCCGTAGGGGAGGGCTGTTTTGCAGCTCTAACATGAGGTATTTATTTACCCACCCAGGGACAGCTTTTGGACGTCCCAATCGTCTGGGTCTCCCAATAGAGCGCTGAAGAAGAAGGGAATTTTGTTACTTACCGTAAATTCCTTTTCTTCTAGCTCTTATTGGGAGACCCAGCACCCGCCCTGTTGTCCTTCGGGATGTTTTTTTGTTGTTTGCGGGTACACATGTTGTTCATGTTGAACGGTTTTTCAGTTCTCCGATGTTATTCGGAGTTAATTTGTTTAAACCAGTTATTGGCTTCCTCCTTCTTGCTTTGGCACTAAAACTGGAGAACCCGTGATACCACGGGGGGGTATAGCCAGAGGGGGAGGGGCCTTGCACTTTTAATGTAGTGCTTTGTGTGGCCTCCAGAGGGCAGTAGCTATACCCCAATCGTCTGGGTCTCCCAATAAGAGCTAGAAGAAAAGGAATTTACGGTAAGTAACAAAATTCCCTTCTTTGGGAAACTGTATATAAGAGCCCAGGCTGAACTGTATAATGTCAAAGAAAACCACCTTTATAATACTCACCTAGGGCCGGTCCAATGGGTGTTGAAGGTCTTGGCTGATACCTCCCCTCAACTTATTACAGTCCTCCTTTTCAGAACCTTATGCATGAAGTGTCTTGCGTCATTCACAGAGGCCTCCATTGCGCTCCTGTGTATGCACACTTGATCTGTCCAGCTGAGGGCAGAGCAAAGTACTGTAATGTGCAAGCGAAAGAAAAGGTCAAAGACCGCCTTTAAAAATACACTACAGAATCTTGATCTGCCCTCAAACGGGTAGCGGGCACATCAAAGTGCGCATGTGCAGGAGTACAATGGAGAACTCTTTGTGAATAATGCAGGAAACATCATGCGCCAGGGCTGGGCAGGAGTACGGTGATCGCACAAGCTGGAGGAGGCGCCGCACTGATAGCAGCGACACCAATTGGTTCGGGCTGCTCCTAGGGGAGTATTATAAAGGTGTTTTTCTAAATTCTGAAGAGCGGCCTGGGCTCTTATCTACAGGGTTTTTATGAATGCTGTATATAATGGCTCACTGGTGGTAGCCGCAGCTCATAAGGGAAAAACCTGGTGACAGGTTCCCTTTATTAACTTGCAAACAGTTAACTTCTGTGTCCTCCTTGGATACTGATGTATGTCTCTTGTGTTTCCTTCTTTGTTTTTGTTTTGGTTTTTTATTATTTCGGCCCCAGGATGGCATTTGGCAGATGTTTTCATCCGAGAGTCCTGATCAGTTTCAAGTTTGTTTTTATTTAAGATGGATCTTTTGTGATGGATTACATTTTTTAGTCCAATCGTGGGCAAAGTCTGTTTTATAGTCTTATGAGTTCCTGATAAATTTATGTTTTAGTTCTATTCTAGTAGATTCCATTTTTTATCTTTTCATTTTGGTGTAAGGTCTTTGAATCCTGGACTATGGCGTGGAGAACTAAGACTGATCAGTTGTTCATCAATAAGCATTTTTACTTTTTCCATGTTTTTTCGCCATGTCAAAAAATCAGCTGCATGAGCTTGATTGAGCAGTTGGATAAAATGGTTTCCCATGATTTAGCAAATTCATTTGAGATGTAGTAGCAGGTAACTTGCAGATTCTTAAACCACGTGGGATCATCTCCTTGCTTACATATTTTCTTAAAATAGTGAATTCCCTTCATGTTTTTAATTTCTGAATAGGAAGCTTCTTCGTGGAAGTCAGTGGCATGGTTTAATCAGTTCTGGCGTAGGTTATTGGATTTTATACAAATATTTCATGAGCACCAACACAATAATCACAGTGACCAAAATTATAAAGGTACCATCTGATTTCCAAAGGAGTGATTTTGATTTCATTATTTTCATGGGCCCCAATGCTAAAAAAAAAAAAAAAAAAAAAGAGGCACAAAATATTCTTGCTCAAACATTAATCCATAGATCTAAACAATGATAAGAATTACAATTGATATAGATATCACCTAATTATAGATGGAGCAATTCAGTTTCCATGGAATTGATGCACCAAGAGACAAACTTGAATAATTCAAACTCTAGTTTAGACACCAGCAGTATGCAAGTGTACTCCTATTCGCCCCACCAAAAATGGACGGGTATACCTTTTCTTTCCAACACGTTTCTACCTCAATGAGGTTTCATCATGGTACACAAGGCATGTTCTCAATAAATTAAATAAATAACAGATATAAACAAACAAGGTGTGGGTGACAAATGACCGTGATGATTTATTAAGAGTTACCATAAAATTAAATAAAAATCCAAAGATACCAAATAACCACATAACTTTATTTTTTGATAACACAATACCAAACAACTGCATTAAACCCATGACAAATTAATAAAGTCAACCCAGCACAAACTGGGTGATTTTGCCTTTTAACAAAACTTCAAAACAATAAATAGACTATACATTGGGCAGGTGCTCTTTGATATTCATCAGCTGGAACTGACAGCTGATCCCGATGTCAGCTTTAAATACTCTTCTTTTCCTGCACTATTTCATATAAACCAATTAGCTATCTAGAAAAAAAGGCGTGCAACAGCAGGTTCAAACCGGTTTTCCAAACTGTCCGCGTTACTCCAACTAACAGGTAAAATTCAAAATTATTAATCCTCTCATCACCAAAATTACATAAACCTATTTAAATGCTACCTGTGCTATGCTAAACGCTATGGGGGTTTCTCAGGAGAATATACTGTGAGGAGTAGATCGTGCAAATAAGGGGAAAAAAATACTATTGTCCCATAGAATAAAGTGCATGTAGAAATAGTCCTATCAGGTGCACAACTACAAAAAAGCTGTTTTCTTAGGGGGACCTACTGTATACTAGGAAAATCTATGGCCAAAAATCAAATTGTGCACCTTCCCTCCTCCAGCCTAGCGGTGTTGCCAAACAGTACTATACAGTCATGTTTGGTATTGCCACGTTCAGGAGAAATTGTGTAATACCTATGGTGCCTACTTATGGCACTTTTTTTTTTTTTTTCTTTTTTTTAATCTGTTCCCCATGTGAATTATTTTTACTTCCCCGCTCAACAGTATAAAGTTGTGACACACCTCAGAACAGCATGCGGCTTTTACGTAGTCGCCCGAACAGCTATCAAGCCAAATCGCTTTTTTGACAAACATAATCTCTCTCTCTCGACAATTAAATAGTTATCAGGTATCATGTACTTAAACATAGAGCCATAACTAAAACATGACATTTATTGATTATATTAAAATGGTCTGAAACTACAATACAAACATAGCAAATCAGTGCACAGAAGAAAGGAGGAAATAAATCCCTACAATATCCACTTCATCCTGTGCCATACCTGGCCGTTGAGGTAGGCACCCTAGATGTGCGATATGGCGCCCCCACTCACCGACGACTGTCACTAGCCTTACCCTGTAAACCCCTAAGCAGTCGGTGATTGAGGGCGCCATATCACACATCTATGGTGCCAACCTCCACGGCTAGGTAGGGCACAGGAGGAAGTGGATATTGTAGGGATTTATTTCCTCCTTTCTTCTGTGCACTGATTTGCTATGTTTGTATTGTGCTTTCAGACCATTTTAATATAATCAATAAATGTGATGTTTTAGTTAGGGCTCTGTTTAAGTAGTTTTCTAAGGTTCGACATAGAGGATTATGTCATCTGCAAAATTAAAAGCTGCCTAAATTGTTTTCTTAATAATCAATATACCACTAACTATACCTAGGTCAGATAAAATACGTACCAAGGGTTATCTATGGCTAAACTGAAAAAGTGAGGGGATAAAGGGCATCCCTGTTTCATTTAATTTTCTAAAGGAAAACATTTTAATAAGAAACAGAGTGTATATTTGAGTTTTTGGGCCAGAATACAGATTTTGTATATAATTAAAAAAAGGACCTGACCTGTTTGATAGCATTTCATATAACCAATCCCATTTATTGTTGCCAAAAGCTTTTTCAGCATCTCTGATAACTGGGGCATCTTTCCCCTTGATGAAGCCAGACATGGTGAAACATGTTGGGGAGGCTATTAGCTTTCTATAGGTAGAGTAGGGTAATACCGATCTGATAACATTGTAGGACAGTAGTCCACTTGCTTATAGTATCTGGTCCGTGGCCGGATACATGACTTTTTACACGTATTAGGTTGCTCTACTTGCCACTATTTTTAGATTGATCTGTTCTATTTATATTTGGAAATAAGTTAAATTTTATTAATCTTTAGTTAGGGTACCTCTAGTTGCCCTTTGGGTAAATTGTGTTTGCATTAATAACCCTATGCTAATTAAGAAAATAAGGATTTTCAGCTCACCCCTCTTCACTCCCAGATCTCACCCCCGACGCACGGAAACACCCTGGCCCGGGTGTGTGATCACAGAGGCAAATAGAAAAAAAAAATTTCCAGCGTCTTCCAGAAGATAAAATGACAATTCTTTATTCATATAAAAATCTTCTTACCATCAAATAAAATAGTACATGGAGGCATGAGGACAGAGGCGCTCTTTCCTACGCGTTTCACCCTGTAGAGGGCTTAATCATGGGAAACATGATTAAGCCCTCTACAGGGTGAAACGCGTAGGAAAGAGCTCCTCTGTCCTCATGTCTCCATGTACTATTTTATTTGATGGTAAGAAGATTTTTATATGAATAAAGAATTGTCATTTTATCTTCTGGAAGACGCTGGAAATTTTTTTTTTTCCTATTTGCCTCTATGCTAATTAAGGGTATAGATTGAGGTTTTAGTGTTTATGCAGGTAGGCAGGCAGGCCCACCCAGAGCCCAAGATTGCTCTCCCAGACAGGTTTGCAGGGGGTAGAGACAAATTCTTGGTTTTCTAGGAGACCTGTAGATTCCAGTTTAGGGTTCGGCCTTACCTCTCTGGGGATGAGGAGCAGTGAGTGGGGATTGTGATCGTGATCTCGCTGTTGCAGGGTGATCCACAATCCTGGGCTTTCTTTTTTCCACATTGCTCTGGTTGCTTCCGGTCAGTGGATGGATTTTTGGAGGCCTTAGGTCTCATCTATATGGATCCTGACCGAGGCTCTTTGGCGGAGTCCGGACTGCATTACCTCCAGCAAGGGAATCGGTCGTCAGAGACTTATTGCTCTGAATTTCATAGATGGGCAACCAACCCAAAGTGGAATGACCCAGCTCTAAGAAGCCAGTTTTGCCATGGACTTTCAGTGAGGTCAAAGGATGCCCTTTTGATTTATGAAACACCTGAGACCTTGGATGCCAGCATGCCCTTGGCTATACGTGTGGCTAAATGCCTCCAAGATAGAATGATTAAACCACTTTCCCTCTAGATCCTACATCAGGGCAGCACTCCATTGTCGGGTAAAAAAAATCTGTGGGGGAACCATCACTCATGGGTTAGGAGAAGCCCATCTAGTTAGGGTGGGCCACTACTTAACAAGTTTCCTTTGATATCCGCCATAAAAAAGACGTTTGAATATTTTTTGGGTAAAATAAAGGTCATTTTATTGTAGCCTGCCCCTCAGTTCCTAAGCAGAAATAAACATCTGGGGCTCGACTAACAATTGGTAGTGTGGGGGTGGACAATCTGGGTGTGTGTTTTGTCTTTTAGGTGTAATTCTAGGTTTGTCCTGACAGCAGTGGAGGCGCTAGAGAGCAGGACTGAGAAAATGTTTGTGTTTTGGGCAGTGGAGCAGGAGTCAGCATGGTGGATGCTCTGTTTGTATAAACTCATGGTCTTACCTGCAGTATGTTGGCTAATCCCATCTCCATCTATGCCCTTAACTCAGCGCCACTTGCTCAGGGATGAATGAGACAGACTGTACATAATATAAGACTGAGGATAGGACCCCTGCATTGTGAAGTAATTTCCTGCTATGACCTGAAGGGCCTTCCCATCTGCAATGTGTATTGGGTCTAGCCTGGTTGGTGAAACATAATCCTGTAGTGGATTGGCAAACCAGGGAAATTGAGGAGTAGGGAAATTACGGTCTTGACAACTGCTTAAACACTTCCCTATCTGCTGTTAATCTGGAGAAGGGACACATCAGGATCTCCTCTTCACCCGTGGTATCAGGGCTCTTTTTCGTAAAGAAGAAATACTGGTGTCTCCTCCCTTGTTTGGGTTTTTGGGAATTGAATCAGATTACCATCCAAGACTCATATCCTCTTCCTCTAATTCCTGATTTATTTAACCAGAGTGTGGGAGCAAAATAGTTGTCCAATTTGGACTTAAGAGGGGGGGCTACCATCTGGTTAGACTCAGAGAAGGGGGTAAATGGAAAACTAGTTTCAATACACATGAGGGGCTTTTTGAAAGTATTGTCATGCCATTTGGGCTCACTAATGCCCCAGCCATTTACCAACATTTTGTGAACAATATTTTTCACTATTTGGTGGGCAAGTTTGTGGTGGTTTATTTGGACGATCTCCTCATCTATTCACCCCATATGGAGACACATCAGGTACATATTAAACAGGTATAACAGATTTTAAGAGAAAACAAACTATATTTTCGCTTTCCAAGAAGTGCAATTTTGGGGTACTTGTTGTCTTCTGGGTTTCGGATGGATCCAGAGAAGTTTGAGCAGTACTTTAATGAGATCATCCGGAAAACCTGAAATCATTGCAGCATTTTCTAAGGTTTACCAACTTTTACCGGAAATGTATTCAGAATAATTCAGTATTGTTGAAACCTCTCACTTACATGACAGAAAGGGGGCCGGATGTTTCTAAATGGTCGGACTCCTACAAGCAGGTTTGTTTTTTTTTCCTTTTAATGAGATTTTTTTCCACAGCACCTATACTCATCCAGCCTGATGTTTCACAGCCTTTTATCGTGGAGTTTGAGGTGTCTGAGGTGGGGGTTGGGGCTTTGTTTTCACAGGGTCCGGTCCGTCTTCTGGTAAATAGCGTCCATGTGCTTTCTTTTCAAAGAAATTGTCTTTGTCCGAGAGAAACTATGCTGTTGCAATAGAGAACTCTTTGCAATTATTTGGCTTTCGAGGTATAGCATCACTGGTTGGAGGGTGATGTCCATCCCATTACCGTAATCTCAGATCTTAAAAACTGTCATACCTTGAGTCTGTCAAACGTCTCAATCCTAGGCAGTCTATATGGTCATTATTTTTCACTAGGTTTAATTTTACTGTCCGGGGGTTGAAAACGTCAAGGCAGGTGCAGTATCCTGGAGCTTCCCTGGTGGTAGTGATCACGTGAACCCTGTTCCCATTTTGCTGGAAGGGGTGGTTATCTCAGCTCTGTGTCCAGATCTGGAGGGGAAGGTGTTGGAGGCTCAGGGGGATGCCCCGGCCTCTTGCCCTCCAGGGAGGTTGTCTGTGCCACCTAATTTGTGCCATAAAATAATTGGAGAACATCACAATAGCTGTACATGCAGGTCATACGGTTAGTAAAGCAACTTTGGACCTCCTTTTTCTCTTCGCTGTTAGTGGACTAGGTTGGGTCAGGATGTGGTTGATCTGGTGTGGTTTCTGCCTGCACTATTTGCGCTCATTCAAAAATTACGCATATTCTGCTTTTTGATTCTCTCCTGCCATTGGCTATCCCTTGTAGACCTTGGATGCATTTATCCATGGATTTCATTACTGATCTACCTTTGCCTGCAGGTAAAACTGGGGTTTTGGTGGTTGTGGATAGGTTGAGTAAGAGGGTACATTTAATCGTGTTACCGGCACTTCCAAATTGCAAGACTCTAGATCAGGTTTTCATCAATGAGACCGTAAAGCTTCACTAGGTTCCTTCCAATATTTACTCAGATCGGGGAACACAGTTTAGTTCCAAGTTTTAGAAAGCGGTTTGAGTTCGATTGGGGGGTGCAGTGGACTTTTAATTCTGCCTTCCACCCATAGTTGAATGGTCAGACTAAGCACACAAATCAAAATTTTGAAACTTATCTCCAGTGTTTTTTCTCTCTGAGAACCCGGAGGATTGGGCATCTTACCGTTGACTGAATTTGCTATAAACAATTGTCATCAGGGGTCTACTGGCAAGTCACCTTTCTTTGGTGCATAAGTTTTTCATCTGCAATTTGGTGCCTTTGGTGGTAGATGGGCCACAAGGTTGGTTTGTTCATTTCATGCTGCCTATACGGATAATCCGGGTCCTGAGTATCCGGAGACCACTTGTAGAAGGGGGGGGGTACTGTTACAGGTGTGTCACTGGTGACGTCTGGCTATAGAAGGTCGCAGTGTTTGGTTGGGCATTTCTTTATGATTTGTGCTGGTGATCACTACCCACAGATCCTGAGTTGCATGTTGCAGTCCCTCTCTCTAAATCTTCTTATTTTTCCTTGTTTATTATCCCTGTGTTTCCTATCCGTTCCCTCTCTAAAGCCCAGATCAGTGTCAGCCTAGGCCAGGTATCCTGCTTGGCACATAGGTGTGGAACCTATCTAGGGCAGTGAGGGAAGTCAGGGCCCAGCGGTAGGCTTGGTCAGAAGCCATCATCTCCCCCTTCCCTAGACATAGGGTCTCCCTTTCCTGCCCTTTTGCGGTTTGCTGGGTACTTCCCCATACCTAGTGTGACACACTGTGAGTGATCATGCTGTGTATATATAGGGAGCTATGTGGTGGCTAATATTGTATATTGGTGGCTATATGAGGGGTTAAATAAGGGCCCATACTGTATATAGGGAGTTATGGAAGGGCTTTTATTCTATATAGAGAGCTACTGTATTTTTCGGACTATAAGACACACCGGACCATAAGACGCACCCTGGTTTTAGAGGAGGAAAATAGGAAAATAAAATTTTCAGCAAAAAAAATGTGGTCATGACACACTGTTATGGGGCGAGGATCTGCTGCTGACACTGTTATGGGGTTATGTCCTGCTCATATACTCTCCAGGCTGCTCATATACTCCCCAGGCTGCTCATATACTCCCCAGCCTGCTCATATACTCCCCAGCCTGCTCATATACTCCCCAGCCTGCTCATATACTCCCCAGCTTGCTCCTATACTCCCCAGCCTGCTCCTATACTCCCCAGCCTGCTCCTATACTCCCCAGCCTGCTCCTATACTCCCCAGCCTGCTCCTATACTCCCCAGCCTGCTCCTATACTCCCCAGCCTGCTCCTATACTCCCCAGCCTGCTCCTATACTCCCCAGCCTGCTCCTATACTCCCCAGCCTGCTCCTATACTCCCCAGCCTGCTCATATACTCCCCAGCCTGCTCATATACTCCCCAGCCTGCTCATATACTCCCCAGCCTGCTCATATACTCCCCAGCCTGCTCATATACTCCCCAGCCTGCTCATATACTCCCCAGTCTGCTCATATACTCCCCAGCCTGCTCATATACTCCCCAGCCTGCTCATATACTCCCCAGCCTGCTCATATACTCCCCAGCCTGCTCATATACTCCCCAGCCTGCTCATATACTCCCCAGCCTGCTCATATACTCCCCAGCCTGCTCATATACTCCCCAGCCTGCTCATATACTCCCCAGCCTGCTCATATACTCCCCAGCCTGCTCATATACTCCCCAGCCTGCTCATATACTCCCCAGCCTGCTCATATACTCCCCAGCCTGCTCATATACTCCCCAGCCTGCTCATATACTCCCCAGCCTGCTCATATACTCCCCAGCCTGCTCATATACTCCCCAGCCTGCTCATATACTCCCCAGCCTGCTCATATACTCCCCAGCCTGCTCATATACTCCCCAGCCTGCTCATATACTCCCCAGCCTGCTCATAATATACCCCTATCCTGCTATATGCCCTCATCCTGGTGTATGGCCGCATCCTGTGGCACATAAAAAAATAAATAAATAAAAGTTCATACTCACCTTACCTCACCTCACTCCCTGCAGCATCGCTTCTCCTCCGTCTGTGTCAGCGGCAGTGCCGCTGTTTGGAGCCGTCCCCGTTCCCCTGCAGTATCGTTATGTCCTAGGGTCTATGCCGGCGGCTGCGTGTGGACACGTGCGCACAGCGATGACGTCATCACTGTGTGCGCCGCTAGTCTCCACGCAAGTCAGCTGACCGGCACAGAGAGGAGGAGATCGCGGTGCTGCAGGGAAACAGTGAGTAATGTGTACTGATGCACTGCCCCCCGCACTGATGATGATGCGCGGGGGGCAGTGAATACAGCCGCATATGATCACTCCAGGCTGCAGTTGCCATGGGTGATCATGCGGGCCGGCTGTTTATCCCCCGCCCATCGTCCCGCCCACCTGTCAGTGCCTGCTTCAGCGCTGAGAGATGATGGGTGGGAGGATGGGCGTGCATATTAAATGAGCGGGTCCACGTGGTCATGGCAGGCTGCTACAGCCTGCTCGTGCCCCCGATGACCCGCTCCACCGGAGCACCCTCATTCACCGCAGCCACATTCAGACCATAAGACGCACCCCCCACTTTTCCCCAACATTTGGTGGGAAAAAAGTGCGTCTTATGGTCCGAAAAATATGGTACTTGAGGGCTCATATGGAGGCTGTGAGTGTACATCCTCTGTGTGGGATCATACTGTATATACGGAGAGAGGGCACATCCTGTATATAGCGAGCTATGTGGGGGACCATACTGTGTATAGAGGGTTATGTGAGGACTCCTACAGTATCTAGGGAGCTATGTGAGGGTTCCTGCTCTATATACTGTATATGAGTGATGTAAGAGCTCATATGATATGTAGGGGGTGTCAGCATACTTCATTCTGCTCACTATTAAGTGATACAATTAATATAAAAATTAGTATTTAATATATTAATATCAAGCAGAATTAATTTCAGCTTATTGGTTTGCCTCCTTCACAGTTACAATCTCTAATATGGACCCTCGAGAATTAATTCCCCTGACAAGCTCTATTATGTATGGTGGTATTTTTGTATAGCACTGTACATAACAGAATATCATTTGCGCAGCACGCATAAAGAGCTGCTGTCTCCCTCATTTTGCATGTACAGATGTGCACCAAAGCACCTGTGTGTTACACCTTTTGATAGGGCACGTGAATTATCAGAAGGGGAATTGTGTGACCTGTCACCAGGGTTGAGGAGTCGGTAAGCCAAACCTGCGACTCCGACTCCTCAATTTCCCTTGCACCGACTCCACGACTCCGACTCTGACTCCCACATATACACATATATTGCTTAGATTTAAAGGAGTTGTCCGACATAAACTCCAAAAAAAAATTAAGTTAATCTGTGCTGTCTTGTCATATAAAACACCCCCTACATTATTTTTTTGTTTTCTAACTTTTGTTTCTCTTGATTTTTCACTTTATTATCTGCAGCTCCTTGTTTACATTCAGCACAACCTAGCATGACATGTTTGACTGCCAAACCCACAGTCACAGCTGGCACCGCCCCCGGCCTCAGTGTCCAGCCACACCCTCTGCACACACACATTCCCTCCTGTCAGTATACTGTCCCAGCACCTGTAGATAAATTAATACTATGTAATGAACATTATATATAGCCCCTAATGTGAGTCTATAGGATACACACACACACACACACACACACACACACACACACACACACACACACACACACACACACCTAGAGTTATATAATATACATTATCCCACCTCATGCACTCTCTTCTCTCCCACTGCACTGTCTCCTCTGCCCCCAGCACTCCCCTGTCTCTCACCCCCATGAAGTCTCGTCTCTGCCCCCCTGCTGTGTCACCCATGATCTCTTCTCTAGCCCCCCACTCTGTCAGCAGTGCCCGCTCCTCTCTGCTCCCTCCCCTCCCAGCTCGCTCTCCCTTCTCACTCGTGCAGCATGCGGTCTCTTCTCCGTGCTGTGATGATTGCAGTGTCCTTACAGCTGAGCTATACAGAGCTCAGTGCTGTTGTTCGCTGGTGTCAAGTGACATCCCTGCTTCTGACTGTATTCAGAAGCGAGGAGCACGGGAGGCTGCATTCATCACAGAGACCGTGCACGGGGGAGGGGGGTCACAGTTGCCCAAGCACCATACAACATAATGAGCTGAGGACACTGTTGGGAAAACAGCACTCAGTGTCCTAGACAGAGAGGGCAACCCTGTGTTTGTCCAGCACATACAGGGCACAGATAGCAGCGCACAGGGAGGGGGGCGGGGCTCATCGCACTGTACCCGCCCAGCACGGCGGCAACATGCAGTGGCAGATTTGCATGTCAACATGGTCCTGCCCATGTTGACAAGAAATGACCGGTAGTAGCAAAATCACAGCAGGAGCAGTCACATGACCACTCTGAGCCGGGGGAGAGGGGCTGACAGCAGGGCAGGTAAGTGGTCACTATCTACTTACCTGCCACAATGTAGCCCAATAGTGTAAATAATAAAAAAAAGCAAAATAAGCCGGATAACCCCTTTCAGTGAAAAATGTATTGTAGTACAATGTGAACATCAGACATTTAATCATTTTTATGATACAATAATCAAGATATTTAGATTACAACCTTAGAACACGAAAAACTGTAATAAATTGTAAATGTGTAATACACTATGTAATATAGATTTTATATAGATAGATAGATAGATGCGTGTGTGTGTGTGTGTGTGTGTGTGTGTGTGTTTATATATATATATATATATATATATATAATATAAAATAATATATATATGTATATATATGTATGTATATGTTATATACTGTATATACCGTATTTTTCGGACTATAAGACGCACTGGACTATAAGACGCACCCTTGTTTTAGAGGAGGAAAAATAGAAAAAAAAAAGTAAAAGAATGTGGTCATGACACACTGTTATTTTACTGCTGACAGTGTTACTGAGGTAATATCCCCAATTTCTGTCCTCATCCTCCATTCTGGGTACCTTCCAGGCATATATGGCCCCCATCGTGGAATATGTATGTTCCCCATCATTATATGTGTGATCCTCCACCTCTGGTGTGTGTGTGTGTGTGTGTGTGTGTGTATATAGTGCGTGTGTGTATATAGTGTGTGTGTGTGTGTGTGTGTATATATATATGTGTGTGTATGTATGTATGTGTATATATATATATAGTTATATAGTGTGTGTTTGTGTGTGTATATAGTGTGTGTGTATATAGTTACATAGTGTGTGTGTATATAGTTAGATAGTGTGTGTGTGTATGTGTAAATATATATATATGATCCAACCCCATCCAGGTGTACAGTAATGCCTATACTATATTATTTATTGCCTTACTTTTACGGATGTGATGCTCACCATGCTTCAGTTTGGTCCTGGCATTACAAACAAAGTCTCCCATATCTCAAGGACCTGCAGTGATGTAATGAAGAGGAGGTGCACTGTGCTGCTCTGGCCCACCCCTCTGCATTACATCACTGTAGGTCCTTGTCAGCTACGGGAGACTGTTTCTAGTGCAGAGGAAGGATCAAAGTGAAAGTAATTTGAGGCCTCAGCACAGAGACTGCGGCTGTGCTGTGAAGGTATGCCGTGCTCTGGCCCGGACACTGCAGTGATCTGCACTTCACTCGGGCCAAACATGACTGCAGCGGCACCCTGCTCCTACCTCCTAAACAGCGGACACACAGTCTTCCCAGCTGCTGCAGGAAGCCGGCGTCTGGAGCTCCCACGTGTGACCGCTGTTTACATTAAACAAGTATTCATTAGCTGCTCCTCACCCCCGCTGACTGCAGAGAGAGGTGGGCGGGGAGCAGCTAATGAATATTCGTTTACTTTAAGCAGCGGGCACACGTGGTTTCTCCAGCCGCCGGCATCCTGCAGCAGCGACCCTCCCTGCCTCCTGTGATCCCACTGCATAGCGCTGACTCCCCACAGCTCCCTACCCTGCAGCTTCAGACCATAAGACGCATCCCACACTTTCCTCCCAAATTTGAGGAATGGTCTGAAAAATTCGGTAGTACTAGGTAAGTGGCAAAAACAGTTTTCAACAAAAACATGCGAAATAACATTTGTGCAGTCTATGAATTTGTTCTAAGAAATAGAATTGCCTCCATCAGATTGTCCTTCATAGATGACCTCAAATCTGACCTAATAATTTTAAGGCTAGAGAACAGCCTCTCTACACTAACTTAGGTTGGAGGCAAAGCCGTAACCACATGGGCAACATCTCTAACAATTTCCGGGTATAAAGGAATTACCTCATGCACAGTCAGTTTTGATGAAAGGTTGAATTTTTCTATTTCTTTTAGAGCAAGTGAAAAATTTTGGTGAAATATGACCAATCTGCTTGCTATAGGAGACCGAGTGAAATCTTTTTCCTTGCGGCAACGCTTTGCCTGCTCCATGTCATACAAATACTTGTCAAAGTTAACTCCTCATCTGATGAGGATGAAGATATGGCAGCAGTAGCACTAACAGTACCCAAGTCCTCTTGCGCCTGGCAGCCCTGTAGGCTACTCATCCTAACTGCTACTTCAGTCAGATTCTTTTCCTTTAGTAAGCTGTTGATCATCAAGCAGTATACGATGAATTGGGTCCACATAAACAGCTGCCAGAAAATTTTTATTTTCCAATAGCCGTGTCTCCGTTTCATTGAAGCAGAAATGCCATCTGCGATTAAACATCCTCTTTGAGACAGGCAAAATAGCAAGTTCTTCCACTCCCTTATTAAAATGCCAGGAGTTAAATCCTCAGTTTGTAATTTTTTAGCCATGGTAAATGGGTGAGAAAGCAATTCCTTCAATTCAGCCACCTGTGTCCATTGACCTTCATTTAGGGTTACCTGAGGGTTCACCATATCTATAAGAAACTGTTTTAGTTAAAGCAATCGCTCAATCATTAAGTGCTGCCCCACCGAGTGGCTTGATCGACAATTGCCCCTTTCCCAGCACGTATCTTCAAGATGGAATCAGTTTTAGGGGTTCTGGCGGCAATAACCAGTTTCCTCACTTTTCCAATCAGAGTTCCAGCATGTCCCTCTTGCAATTTATCTCTTATTGTCAGCTGCAGCGTGTGCTGCCCTTTTCAGGGCTAGATTAGAGCAGTTCATAGCCATTTTTGCTAGGCAGGTGTGTGCCAGCGCTGTGCAAGGGTTTTTCACAGCGTTTGTCTAAATCAGCTCAGGCAATTCTTTGGGGCATAGTATCATTGTTTGTCATAGTCAGTGATCTACCACAGCTGTCAAGAAAGCTACTCCACCTCTCCATTTCTACTAGCCAAATTGTAATTGCAGGTTGTCCAGGCAACTCTTTGGGGCATAGTATCAGTGTCTGTGATAGTTAGTGACGTACCACTGCTGTCAAGAAAGATACACCACCTCTCCATTTCTACTATCCAATTTTTAACAGCAACAAACAGTGTCCAATTTGTTAACAAATAAAATGAGTGTCAAAAGGCCAGATGCTGGTGGAAAGGGGAACAAGCGTGTTGGAAAGGTAAAAAGTTTGTGTCCGTGGGGTAGGTGGTAAAGCAGCAGTAACATCTGCTGAAGAAAGACCATCTTCCAGCCAAAGTAAGATGTCTACTACTTTCTGTGGACAATCTGATATGATCCCTTTGTTATGGAAACGACCATTGCTACCAAAGGTAGATGAGGCACAAAAACAGCAGATGCTTGAATGGATCTCAAGTGCTCCATCAAGTGGCCTCTCCTCCACCTCACCTTCAACATCCCAAAGAATCCAGTGCTCTGAGTTGTCACCTCAATCGCACTTGCTTTCTACCAGCTCTCAAGTCTCCACCCGCCCTGCAGAGTATGGGGTAACAGAGATGGTTGAGTCTGCAGAGTTGTTCAGTCACACTATAGCCTGGGAATCGGAGGTCTGCTCCAAAGCTGCAGTGAGTCCAGACAAGGAAATGATCTTCACTGATGCCCAGAAGCTTTGTGAGTCAGATTCAGGCCCAGATGAAGAAGGTTCTGAGCATAATGTAGACCCTCATTCCCAAACTGAAATTCTTGGTGGAGACAATGAGGAATATGCTGATGACGATGAGACTCAGATACCTGATTGGAATGACAACTTAACTATTCGGTCAGGGCAGGAAGAGGTTGGCTCTGAGGACGAGGGGAGTGCAAACACACAGGGGGATGATGAGGTTGTAGATCTCACTTACTGTCAACCCACAGCCAGGCAGTCGATGAGGTCAGCAGAGGAGGTGGAGGAGGATGCTTCTGAAGACGAGGTTAGGTTGCGGCTTCCTGGACAGAGTACTGGAAGCACGTCAACAACTGCATCCTCAGCCAGATTTGATGTTATTTTGCCTGTTTGTCCTGAGGAAGGGAGCTGAGTCTCCTGAAACACGTTGACCTGAGCATGAAATAAAGCAATATTAATCTTAAACTTTCATGTACATTGGTCATTGGCGCGGCGTGAAAACCCATCTCTACTACTTTCTGCTATCAGCCACCTTGGGGACTGCTGCCGTGACCTGGAGTGACATGCCTTTATAGGAGTTGTGACTTTCACAACTTCCATTGGTGAGTAGAACTGCTCATTTTCAACCCCGTATCTATTGGGGTAAGACCCTATTGTGCTTCTTTTTCCACAGTCCGTTATTTACACCACTCTGCCTCTGAGCAGAAGTCGGGGTGGCTCTGCAGGTCTCATGGGCTCTAAGCCTTGCCTAGCCTGGTCCTTTTTTGACATTGCAAATGATCTCCCAACTCATGTCATCTGTAAGATTTGTCGCCAATCTCCAAGTAGAGGCCAAAAACTCACTAGTTTGACTACTTCGTCCATGAACCGTCACAGTCATGAATATGAAGCATAAGTAGCAGTGGGAAGCTCACTGTGCTACAATGCGGCCTAGCGGAGCGGGCCAACCAGTCTGCCCCTTCAAGTGCATCCATGTGCTCTTCATCCTCTGTGACTGTGGGGACAGCAGTCACACATGCTTTTGGACGCAGACCTTCCACCTTTTTACCCGCAGCAGGCACTGTAATTGGCAGGTCGTCAGTTGTTTTGGCACTGGAAACAGCTGCTGGTGTTGATCTCTCGAGAGCACCACCTTTGGATGAAGGCAACATTATGTCTCCGCCTGCACTTTCCTCACAGACCAGCAGTTTGCCAGGGACACCCTACTCAACGCCGGCTCAGCACAGCAGCCAGCCCTCGGTCCCTCAGATGTGGACAAGTAAAAGACCATTTCCTCCTAGCCATGACAAACCTAAGAGGTTGACTTTCAGCATCTGCAAGCTGTTTGCTACATAAATGCTGCCTTTCCGCCTAGTGGACACACAGGATTTTCGAGACCTTATGTCCGTCGCAGTGCCCCAGTACCAGATGCCCAGTCGCCACTACTTCTCCAAGAAAGGTGTGCCTGCGCTACACCAGCATGTCGCACACAACATTACCACTTCCTTGAGAAACTCTGTGCGTGACAGGGTGAATTTCACCACAGATACTTGGACCAGTAAGCATGGACAGGGGCCTTACATGTCGCTGACTGGGCACTGGGTAACTATGGTGAGAGATGGAGAAGGGTCTGCTGTACAAGCCTTGCCGTCCCCACGAGTTGTGCATCAATCCTCTATATGTAGAAGTTCCTCAACTGCTTCTGTCTCTTACACCTCGTCTGGGTCCTCCACCTCTGCCCAAAGCCTGTCTGGTCAGGCCACCCGCGTTGTAACTGCGCACAAGGAATCCCGCATACCTCCTTACTATGCTGGCAGCAGAGCTCAACGGCATCAGGTGGTCTTTACTTTGAAATGTCTGGGAAATGTGAGTAAATAAAAGGGCTGTGGAAAAGAAAGCGCAATAGGGTCTTACCCAGGTGATGGGAGGGTGAAAGAAAGTGTTACACTCACCTATGATGGTTGTGCCAGTCACAACCACTATGAACGCATGTAAGAATCCAAGTCCGGCAGCAGTCCCAAAATTGGCTGATAACAGAAAGTGGACGAGGAAAACGGGTTGTAAATCCGCGCCAAGGACTCAGAGGATTCAATGGAGATTTATGCTTCTTTTATTGGCATGCACATGTCTACGCATTTCAGGAGTCACAGCTCCCTTCATCAGGACAGCAAGCAAGGAACATCAAATCACTTTGTGACACATTTTGTGTCACTTTTCTTGTTTGTATTTAATGCATGTGTGGTTTTGCCAATATATCAAATTACAATAGAATTGTTTTCTATTGGTCATGTGGTGATCCTGTCTCATTAGCAATGGTTGTCTCCACTCATCCTGCAGCCAAGGAAGGCCGTGTGCGACAATGCTGCAAACCTGGGTGCGTCCCTTCTCCGGGGCAATGTGACACACGAGCCTTGTATGGCTCACGTGTTGAACCTTGTTGTCCAGCAATTTTTAACCCACTATCCTGGCCTACATGGGCTTCTGCAGAGGGCACGGTCACTATTTGCTCACTTCCGCCGTTCACACCCCGCAGCTGAACGACTTGCATCGCTCCAGAAGTATTTTGACATACCGATTTGTCGGCTGAAATGCGATGTGCTGACACGCTGGAATTCGACTCTACACATGTTGGAGCGATTGTGGCGGCACCGCTGAGCCCTGGTGCAATACGTTATGACGTATAGCCTGGGCCAACGAGATGCAGAGGTGGGGCAGATCATGCTGCTGGAGTGGTCTCATATCAAGGACCTATGCACCCTTCTGCACAGTTTCGACACGGCGACGAAGATGTTTAGCTCTGATGATGCTAATATCAGCATGACAATTCCAGTCATTCACAAGCTGGAGCAGACTCTAAAAAGTATTCGGAGTCATGTGGTGGGACAACAGGAAGGGGAGGAAGCACAGGAGGAGTCATATGCGGAAGGGATACCAAGATCTACAAGGTCCAGACGGTCAGCAGCACCAAGGCGGCATGCATGGGACGGTGGGGGAGAGGGATTAACAAGTGCGCATGGTAGCAGCCAAACTATTGAGGAAGGTGCAGGTTCACAGGAAGAAATGTAGGACGAACTGGTGATGGGCATGGAAGACTCACCAGGGCGACCTTGCTCACATTTCTGTTGTGCGAGATTGGGGGCACAGGGCAGAGAAAGGAAGCATGATTCTCACCTCGCCGCCACCAACACAGCAAGGACTTGGACCTCCTGGATGCGTAAGACACATGAGCGCCTTGTTGCTGCACTACCTACAACATGACCCTCGGAATGTCTGAATTAGAAGTAATCCTGACTACTGGGCTGCCACACTCTTAGATCCCCGGTACAAGTCAAAATTTGGCGAAATAATTCCTGCCATAGAAAGGGACGCACGTATGCAGGAGTATCAGCAGAAGCTCTTACACAATATGAGATTGGCTTTTCCACTAAACACCAGTGGTGCACAGAGTGAATCTTACAGTTCTAATTTGCCAACCTTGGGACTGTTGAGTCATCATCACTCAAACCGTACCAGGAACACCGTATCCGGTGGTAACAGCAATTTTATGGAATTGTTTAATGAATTTTTTAGACCATCCTTTGCAAGGCTACAAGACACAAAACATCTGACACATATTCAATGCCTGGAGAGGTTGATACAGGAGTATCTTCAAGTGAATATCGATGCCATGACTCTGCAACTGGAGCCTTGCTCATTTTGGTCCTCCAATCTGGAAAAATGGCCTGAGCTCGCCACTCAAGCCTTGGAGATCTTGTCGTGTCCTGCAGCCAGCGTTCTCTCGGAACGTGTCTTCAGTGCTGCTGGGTGTATGCTGACAAGCGCACGCGTCTGTCCAGTGACAATGTGGACAGACTAACGTTCATCAAGATGAACAAGTCATGGATCCACAAAGACTTTTCTACCCCTGTGTTATCCTGGGAAGAGTAAAGGCTTGTGGATTTTTGATTGTGCTTCATGCAAATCAACATGTTAAGTTTGCAACTGTGGGACAATTGATGCCACTTAAGTGGTGTCTGTGGCCCAATTTTTTGAAAAAAATGGAGACTCTTGTTGGTGTCCCCTTGCTGTGTTTTTCATGATTTTAGAAGGGCGTGACATGCCTATATGTGTCTTCTCCTTTTACTCGTCCAGCTCTTTTTTCTTTCAACATGAGTATATGCACTTGTCACTTTTCCATGTGCTTGTAGTGTCTTCTGAGTTTTTTGTCACCTTTTGGACACCTTAGAAGGTGTTTTCTAGGTGTTTGTGTTTGCCTGCCATTGTTCTCAATGGGGTTCGAAGGTTTTCGTCGAACGTTCGACGAACACACCCGCCGTTCGACGAACCGAACTCGAACATTAGGGGGGTGGCTGATCTCTACTTGGTAACAATTTCTTTGTTGTCACAAACATATCAAAGATTGATGGCAAAATAGTTCACTGACGTGTGCAGGCATCCATTTTAAGAAATATGAAGAGTCTTTTGAGAATATTTTTTAGATCTTTCTTTTGTTTAAGGGCTTCTTCAATCACTAATTTTCTAATGCTTTCTCTTTCCAGAGAAACACCAAGTTTGTGGGCCATTTCTCTATTGAAAGCTGTAAAAGCTGATCGTGCAAATAAGGGTACATCGTCCTTCACAACAAGCTGTATGAGCGGTCTTTTAAACATATCTGCTGTCATTGTTACAGTAACTTTGTCACTTACAAAATATCTTGTTGATGATGTTTGAGATGCTCTTTCCTCCACCTTTAATTGAAATCCAAAACGAATCTCCGGCACTCCAATGGAAGAATAAGAACAAAGTCTGGGTTTCTTTGGTGTTTTTTATTGTGAAAAAATAAAAGAAGTCTGTCTCTGTCTCAACGTTTCGGTCACAATGGGACCTTTATCGAGAGTATTATCAGACTATGTAGAAAAAGAAGAAACATAAATGTTACAAAAGGGAAAATATTACATGAACAAATCAGAATATTTATCAGGAGGCAATTGCTCCAATTCATACATAAAGTGTACATAGTAGAACACATGACATATAATTCAGTGTCTGGGTGAAAATTCACATAGAGGTATTAACATGTACATACCCAGAAAAACAATGACAATAATCCAAAAGACCATCGTATACAATCAGGAAATTTATCATACGTACATATGAAGAGATGAACAATTACACATACCTATGAGATAAAGGAATCGATGTATGAAAAGCACCAAAAAAGAGCGATGTGGGTCATCACTTAAAATGGGGAGAGAAGGATTGGTACGTGTGAGCACTGGGTGAAAAAGACAAGATGTCCATTAAGAGACCATGCAGTAAATATAGCACGTAATAAACTATCAAGTGTATGTGGATACCTGTGACCATATAGCGAGATATCAAAGTCAGCCGGTCAGTGTTGCCAAAGGGATCATATAGTGGTATTCTGCAAGGGTAGGGGGCCGCAAATCAAGTCTGGATATATGTTAGAAAAAACAGAGGAGATGAGAGAGTGAGAAATGAAGGGGGTAGGGGGGGGGGTTGTGGGTTGAAGTTTAGGAAAGGGAAAGAATGGGGCTATTTAAAATAGTACCTGCCGGATAGGGGTGAAGGACTCAGTGACTACTGCACAGATAGAGCACCTATCTCCTCCAAGAGGGGACAGCCTAATGAAGAAAAGTGGAGAGAAACATCATTATATGGTAAGGTAAGACCTGTATGAAAAATAAGGGACTGCGCTCACTACCTGTCTAAAGTAGTGGAGAGGTGTACAGATGGTATTTGTATCAAGATACTAGATAGGATCAGTCTGGGGTTGACAGGAATTACCCTGGTTGGTAATGACGGTCTCCTGTACTTGCTGTGGACTTATAACGCCAGGAAGCGAAGGTTTATATTCTATAGGTGAAAGAGAAGAATCTCAATAGTAAACAATGATGAGAGACATGCAGTGTATGGTGAGGTAAAACCTGCATGAAATATAGGGAACAATACTCACTATCTGTCAAAAGTAGTGGAGAGGACAACAGATGGTATTGAGGTCCTAGATAGAATCAGTATGAAGGTGGCAGGAATTACCCTGATTGGCAGTAACGGTCTCCTGTACTTGCTGTGGACTTATAACACCAGTTAACAAAGATTTATACTCTTATAGGTAAAAAGGAAAAATCTCAACAATAAGCAATGCTGGGAGACATGCAGTGAGACATCAATATAGTACCTCAGAGAGGAGTAACTTGCGTAAGGACATGCCCTATGCAGTAGGCTATTCCCAAAGGGTTACTGAAAGAGACAACAGTGATATCAAGGTGTGTGGATCAAAAACCATTGATCAAGAGATAGAAAATGAATAAATGGTACCTTAGAAGTGAATCGGTCAGAAGACCCATAGGAAGCATAGGGGACCTATATTTGTAAAGACAAAGACAAGGGTTAAAAGGTGGGGGAATCTCTTGTAAAGGAGCATGGTGTGTGAAGCGGTACAGACCTGCGTCCGGTAGGAGTTCTGGCTGGCTGCTACACTGTCCTGTGAAGTAACGCTGCCTTAAATGCTGGAAATAATGATGAGAGTAGCAGCAGGTGAGACCGACTTCCTGGTTGCGGTGTGGAACGCAAATGGAGCCAGGTGGAACGCATGGCGGCGCATGCGCAGACCGGGTCAAGTCCGCGCATGCGCACACCCATTGCTAGGTCTGCATGGGGAGGTTGGTGGTGAAACTCGGAACTGCGGCGCTATACCGCGTAAATGCAAGTAGAGACCATGTGTCACTGCAGTGTGTGGTGATGAGTGACATACTGACCTATGTGATGTGAGGAAGTGAGTGCCGTTCAAGTGACCGCTGGAGAAGAAGGGTGAACCAGTGGTGTGCAGGTATCACGTGGTGAAGGGAGCCTAAAAGGGAAAAGAACAAGTTAGTAGGCATAAAACAGGGAGGGGAAATACGTGAAATAAACAGGGGTATTAAAAATTAGCAAGGCAATAGGTACCAATGCCATGGACCTAAAACATAAAACACTCTCATATAGTGATATATTACATAGCATGGCTGTGGATGTACAATACAAGACACACATAAAGAAATGTAGGACACACATTAAAAGGATCTATGAAAAGGAACCAAAAGGACCACAAAAGAATCCTAAATGTACTGAGCATATCAAAGGTGGACTTCATATTCTCGATTTAAACCTCGGGGTTCAAGAGTACCCAATGTAAAAATCCAAAAAGCTTCTCTTTCTTTTAGTCTGCGGACTCTATCACCTCCCCTGCGCATTTGTGGGATGTGTTCGATGACCTGAAATCTAAGCTGGGCTACTGTGTGATGAAATGTATCAAAATGATGGGGGATAGGTAGTAAAAGCTGCTTGCATCTGATCGTCGATTTGTGTTTACTTATGCGGTCTCGGATATGTTGGGTGGTTTTCCCAACATATCCGAGACCGCATGGACACTTGATCAGGTATACCACAAAAGAAGAATCACAAGTGTGGTATCCCCTGATAGAGAAGTTTCTGCCTGTATGAGGATGTGTGAATCTATCGCCCTTTGTAAGATTATTACATTGAAGACCGTGTAAACATGGAAAATTACCTGTTTTGGGAGGTCCCAAGAAGGTCTGTCGTGGTGAGATGGGTGACCCTATGTCAGCTCTAATCAGGCTGTCCCTCAGATTCCTGGCTCGTTTATGGCAAAAAATTGGGGGCGTGCTAAACTCTTTTATGGAAGGGTACGCCTTTTGCAACAAGGGCCAATGCTTCGAGATGATGTCCTTAAAGAGTGGTGCAAAAGGGTGGTATGTCTGGACACAATGGATTCGTGGGGTGTTGGCATTGTTATCACGGGCACGAGTTGATCGGTTAAAAGCCACAGAGGATGGATAGCCTCGTGAGAGGAATTTCTCGCCCATCTCACGAAACCGGGATAGTTGTTTCTGGGGATCGGAAACGATCCTTTCTACCCTCTTGTGCTGAGAAATGGGTAATGATTTTTTGATATGTGGAGGGTGACAGCTTGAATATAGCAAAAGGCTATTTTTGTCAGTAGGTTTAACATATAGGTCTGTCGTAATGGTCCCCTCCGGGGATAGAATGACAAGGGTGTCCAGAAAATTGATTTGGAAGGGGTCGCTGTGCACCGTGAATGTGAGTCCCGGACGGGCGGAAGAGATATCATGATGAAAGGTGTCAAGGGATAGGGGATCCCCCTGCCAAATGACAAAAATGTCATCAATGTATGTATCTCCTCCACCCGATGGCATGTCGTTTCCAAAGTGGATGGTTATACACAAATATGTCCTCGAAATGCGCCATGTAGATATTAGCGTATGGGGGCGCTACGTTGGAACCCATTGCTGTACCACGTTGCTGTACATAAAACTGATCCTCAGAGGAAAAAGTTATTCCCTAATACCAGTTGCAGAAGGTCAATGCAAAAGGAATGTTGTAGAGGGGACAATGTCCCATGATGTTCCAAGAACCAGTTGACGGCTTGGATGCCGTCACTGTGTAGTATGCTCGTGTAGAGACTATCCACGTCAAAAGTTACAAGAAGGCAGTTAGGGGGCAAGGAGGTGAGGGACCTGATGTGAGATAGAAAGTCCGACGTGTCCTTCAAATACGACGGGATCACAGGAATCAAGGGTGTAAGAATTTTATCTAGGGAAATAGCCAATGGTGAAAGAATAGAATCTGTAGAGGCTACAATGGGTCGTCCAGGGGGTTGCTGCAAATTTTTGTGGATCTTAGGTAGAACATAGAAGACAGGTGTCACGGGGTTGGATTTGATGAGATACTCGGCTAGCTTCTTATCTATCGTGCCCTGTAGCAAGTGGTAGTCAACAATATCTCCTAATACGTTCACATATTTGAGCGGTGGGATCCCTGGGAACGGGTAAGTAAGTTGAGCTGTCGCGCAATTGTCTGTGTATCTCAGAGAGGTAATAAGTTTTATCAAGAATGACAATAGAGCCCCCTTTGTCGGCTGGCTTAATTACAATATTTTTATTGTCTCTAAGTCCCTTGATGGCGATGTCTTCCTCAGGAGTGTTATTATGTCTAATCTTATAATGACCCTTGTCTATATCCCTCAATACGCTATCCATATCATTGGAGACCAAAGAAATATATGTCTCGATGGGATGGTATGACCTGGGGGGATGAAAGGTACTGGTGAGACTGAGATTAAGATTTCGAAGACTAAACATGCCAGAATTCTGGCTCACACTATCGGGGGATATATCACCCTCTGAAGAGGCAAAATGGGCCTTAAGTCGAAGGTTTCTGAAGAAGCGTCTCATCTCTTGGTCCAACTGAAACGGATTGAATTTTGGAGTTGGACAAAAAGACAGACCCCTCTGTAACACCTGTGATTCAATATGTGAAAGGTTATATGATGAGATGTTATAAACCAAATTATCACCAATGTTGCCAACTACAGTGGTCCTACCTGTGATCGGGTCTGCATGCGAGGAAAGTGGCCTGGTCTTCCTCTGGCTCCTCCTCGTTTTTCTCCTGGGGTGTGTCTGGCCTCTAAAAAACGAGTTGATGACGTGGGATAGGAGTCACTGTCTGAACCAGAGGAGGCCGAAAATCTGTAAAAATTGGAGCGGCGAGGAGGATTGGTGTCCTGGGAACGCCACCTGTAGACACGATCTTTAATATAGTCCTCTTGGTCCCTGATAAACTTAGTTCGTTTGCGTTCTTGTAGGGTTTTCTGAAAGGTGTTGATTGACTCTTTTGTTTTCTGTCTGTTTGTCCCACTCTGCACTCGGCAAGGTGTTGCAGAATTGGTCTTCAATGGATTTGATCTTAGGTTCCAACTCACTGCATCAATGTCTTTCAATACCTTCTCGTATGGTAATGAAGAGGTGACTAATATTCTTTCCCGAGTCACCACACCACGCACATTTCTATCAGTTCCCACAGAAGAGATTCGTACCCGGGACTACGAAAAGGAATTAAAGAGATACACCGCTCTGGATCTACATTGCGCTACACTAGCGGAATACCACAGAGTGCAAAGAATCCCACGAGGCCTCAGAGTACCCCTTCGTCCAACTCTGTTTTCAGATAATTCCGAGTATTGCACGAAGTATGAGAGTATCCTAAACAAATGCTCGATGGACGTAATCATATTGACTATTGAATTCCTCCAGAAAGAAATTAGTGAGTTGGAACTTAAGATCAAATCCATTGAAGACCAATTCTGCAACACCTTGCCGAGTGCAGAGTGGGACAAACTGAGACAGAAAACAAGAGTCAATCGACACCTTTCAGAAAACCCTACAAGAACGCAAACGAACTAAGTTTATCAGGGACCAAGAGGACTATATTAAAGATCGTGTCTACAGGTGGCGTTCCCAGGACACCAATCCTCCTCGCCGCTGCATTTTTTACAGATTTTCGGCCTCCTCTGGTTCAGACAGTGACTCCTATCCCACGTCATCAACTCGCTTTTTAGAGGCCAGACACACCCCAGGAGAAAAACGAGGAGGAGCCAGAGGAAGACCAGGCCACTTCCCTCGCATGCAGACCCGATCACAGGTAGGACCACTGTAGTTGGCAACATTGGTGACAATTTGGTTTATAACATCTCATCATATAACCTTTCACATATTGAATCACAGGTGTTACAGAGGGGTCTGTCTTTTTGTCCAACTCCAAAATTCAATCCGTTTCAGTTGGACCAAGAGATGAGATGCTTCTTCAGAAACCTTCGACTTAAGGCCCATTTTGCCTCTTCAGAGGGTGATATATCCCCCCGATAGTGTGAGCCAGAATTCTGGCATGTTTAGTCTTCGAAATCTTAATCTCAGTCTCACCAGTACCTTTCATCCCCCCAGGTCATACCATCCCATCGAGACATATATTTCTTTGGTCTCCAATGATATGGATAGCGTATTGAGGGATATAGACAAGGGTCATTATAAGATTAGACATAATAACACTCCTGAGGAAGACATCGCCATCAAGGGACTTGGAGACAATAAAAATATTGTAATTAAGCCAGCCGACAAAGGGGGCTCTATTGTCATTCTTGATAAAACTTATTACCTCTCTGAGATACACAGACAATTGCGCGACAGCTCAACTTACTTACCCGTTCCCAGGGATCCCACCGCTCAAATACGTGAACGTATTAGAGATATTGTTGACTACCACTTGCTACAGGGCACGATAAATAAGAAGCTAGCCGAGTATCTCATCAAATCCAACCCCGTGACACCTGTCTTCTATGTTCTACCTAAGATTCACAAAAATTTGCAGCAACCCCCTGGACGACCCATTGTAGCCTCTACAGATTCTATTCTTTCACCATTGGCTATTTCCCTAGATAAAATTCTTACACCCTTGATTCCTGTGATCCCGTCGTATTTGAAGGACACGTCGGACTTTCTATCTCACATCAGGTCCCTCACCTCCTTGCCCCCTAACTGCCTTCTTGTAACTTTTGACGTGGATAGTCTCTACACGAGCATACTACACAGTGACGGCATCCAAGCCGTCAACTGGTTCTTGGAACATCATGGGACATTGTCCCCTCTACAACATTCCTTTTGCATTGACCTTCTGCAACTGGTATTAGGGAATAACTTTTTCCTCTGAGGATCAGTTTTATGTACAGCAACGTGGTACAGCAATGGGTTCCAACGTAGCGCCCCCATACGCTAATATCTACATGGCGCATTTCGAGGACACATTTGTGTATAACCATCCACTTTGGAAACGACATGCCATCGGGTGGAGGAGATACATTGATGACATTTTTGTCATTTGGCAGGGGGATCCCCTATCCCTTGACACCTTTCATCATGATATCTCTTCCGCCCGTCCGGGACTCACATTCACGGTGCACAGCGACCCCTTCCAAATCAATTTTCTGGACACCCTTGTCATTCTATCCCCGGAGGGGACCATTACGACAGACCTATATGTTAAACCTACTGACAAAAATAGCCTTTTGCTATATTCAAGCTGTCACCCTCCACATATCAAAAAATCATTACCCATTTCTCAGCACAAGAGGGTAGAAAGGATCGTTTCCGATCCCCAGAAACAACTATCCCGGTTTCGTGAGATGGGCGAGAAATTCCTCTCACGAGGCTATCCATCCTCTGTGGCTTTTAACCGATCAACTCGTGCCCGTGATAACAATGCCAACACCCCACGAATCCATTGTGTCCAGACATACCACCCTTTTGCACCACTCTTTAAGGACATCATCTCGAAGCATTGGCCCTTGTTGCAAAAGGCGTACCCTTCCATAAAAGAGTTTAGCACGCCCCCAATTTTTTGCCATAAACGAGCCAGGAATCTGAGGGACAGCCTGATTAGAGCTGACATAGGGTTACCCATCTCACCACGACAGACCTTCTTGGGACCTCCCAAAACAGGTAATTTTCCATGTTTACACTGTCTTCAATGTAATAATCTTACAAAGGGCGATAGATTCACACATCCTCATACAGGCAGAAACTTCTCTATCAGGGGATACCACACTTGTGATTCTTCTTTTGTGGTATACCTGATCAAGTGTCCATGCGGTCTCGGATATGTTGGGAAAACCACCCAACATATCCGAGACCGCATAAGTAAACACAAATCGACGATCAGATGCAAGCAGCTTTTACTACCTATCCCCCATCATTTTGATACATTTCATCACACAGTAGCCCAGCTTAGATTTCAGGTCATCGAACACATCCCACAAATGCGCAGGGGAGGTGATAGAGTCCGCAGACTAAAAGAAAGAGAAGCTTTTTGGATTTTTACATTGGGTACTCTTGAACCCCGAGGTTTAAATCGAGAATATGAAGTCCACCTTTGATATGCTCAGTACATTTAGGATTCTTTTGTGGTCCTTTTGGTTCCTTTTCATAGATCCTTTTAATGTGTGTCCTACATTTCTTTGTGTGTCTTGTATTGTACATCCACAGCCATGCTATGTAATATATCACTATATGAGAGTGTTTTATGTTTTAGGTCCATGGCATTGGTACCTATTGCCTTGCTAATTTTTAATACCCCTGTTTATTTCACGTATTTCCCCTCCCTGTTTTATGCCTACTAACTTGTTCTTTTCCCTTTTAGGCTCCCTTCACCACGTGATACCTGCACACCACTGGTTCACCCTTCTTCTCCAGCGGTCACTTGAACGGCACTCACTTCCTCACATCACATAGGTCAGTATGTCACTCATCACCACACACTGCAGTGACACATGGTCTCTACTTGCATTTACGCGGTATAGCGCCGCAGTTCCGAGTTTCACCACCAACTTCCCCATGCAGACCTAGCAATGGGTGTGCGCATGCGCGGACTTGACCCGGTCTGCGCATGCGCCGCCATGCGTTCCACCTGGCTCCATTTGCGTTCCACACCGCAACCAGGAAGTCGGTCTCACCTGCTGCTACTCTCATCATTATTTCCAGCATTTAAGGCAGCGTTACTTCACAGGACAGTGTAGCAGCCAGCCAGAACTCCTACCGGACGCAGGTCTGTACCGCTTCACACACCATGCTCCTTTACAAGAGATTCCCCCACCTTTTAACCCTTGTCTATGTCTTTACAAATATAGGTCCCCTATGCTTCCTATGGGTCTTCTGACCGATTCACGTCTAAGGTACCATTTATTCATTTTCTATCTCTTGATCAATGGTTTTTGATCCACACACCTTGATATCACTGTTGTCTCTTTCAGTAACCCTTTGGGAATAGCCTACAGCATAGGGCATGTCCTTACGCAAGTTACTCCTCTCTGAGGTACTATATTGATGTCTCACTGCATGTCTCCCAGCATTGCTTATTGTTGAGATTTTTCCTTTTTACCTATAAGAGTATAAATCTTTGTTAACTGGTGTTATAAGTCCACAGCAAGTACAGGAGACCGTTACTGCCAATCAGGGTAATTCCTGCCACCTTCATACTGATTCTATCTAGGACCTCAATACCATCTGTTGTCCTCTCCACTACTTTTGACAGATAGTGAGTATTGTTCCCTATATTTCATGCAGGTTTTACCTCACCATACACTGCATGTCTCTCATCATTGTTTACTATTGAGATTCTTCTCTTTCACCTATAGAATATAAACCTTCGCTTCCTGGCGTTATAAGTCCACAGCAAGTACAGGAGACCGTCATTACCAACCAGGGTAATTCCTGTCAACCCCAGACTGATCCTATCTAGTATCTTGATACAAATACCATCTGTACACCTCTCCACTACTTTAGACAGGTAGTGAGCGCAGTCCCTTATTTTTCATACAGGTCTTACCTTACCATATAATGATGTTTCTCTCCACTTTTCTTCATTAGGCTGTCCCCTCTTGGAGGAGATAGGTGCTCTATCTGTGCAGTAGTCACTGAGTCCTTCACCCCTATCCGGCAGGTACTATTTTAAATAGCCCCATTCTTTCCCTTTCCTAAACTTCAACCCACAACCCCCCCCCCCTACCCCCTTCATTTCTCACTCTCTCATCTCCTCTGTTTTTTCTAACATATATCCAGACTTGATTTGCGGCCCCCTACCCTTGCAGAATACCACTATATGATCCCTTTGGCAACACTGACCGGCTGACTTTGATATCTCGCTATATGGTCACAGGTATCCACATACACTTGATAGTTTATTACGTGCTATATTTACTGCATGGTCTCTTAATGGACATCTTGTCTTTTTCACCCAGTGCTCACACGTACCAATCCTTCTCTCCCCATTTTAAGTGATGACCCACATCGCTCTTTTTTGGTGCTTTTCATACATCGATTCCTTTATCTCATAGGTATGTGTAATTGTTCATCTCTTCATATGTACGTATGATAAATTTCCTGATTGTATACGATGGTCTTTTGGATTATTGTCATTGTTTTTCTGGGTATGTACATGTTAATACCTCTATGTGAATTTTCACCCAGACACTGAATTATATGTCATGTGTTCTACTATGTACACTTTATGTATGAATTGGAGCAATTGCCTCCTGATAAATATTCTGATTTGTTCATGTAATATTTTCCCTTTTGTAACATTTATGTTTCTTCTTTTTCTACATAGTCTGATAATACTCTCGATAAAGGTCCCATTGTGACCGAAACGTTGAGACAGAGACAGACTTCTTTTATTTTTTCACAATAAAAACACCAAAGAAACCCAGACTTTGTTCTTATTCTTCCATTGGAGTGCCGGAGATTCGTTTTGGATTTCAGCTGATTATTTTCTCCAGAGCACCCTATTATATTCAGTGAGCCAGGTCTATTCGATATATTTTCCTCCACCTTTGTCTCGCAGGAAGTGCTGTGCACTGGTTTCTTGGTGCTGCTGTTATCTTTCTCAATCACAGCTTTGAAAACTTCTGGGTGGAAGTGTTGTAAATGTCTTTTTAGATTGGAAGCTCTTTTATGAGCATTTTTATCACTGCCTGAGTATGCACTGATTTTGGCATCACAGCATTTGTTTTCATCTGGGTCACTTGTCATACATTGACCCAAAATATTTTTCATCTTGAGTCACTGTAAAATGCTCAAATACAGCTGACTTCATAGGTAGTAGACATTTTATAATCATATAAATTCACTCTCAATTAATTTTGTCCTATAAATAAAATAATGTATATTATAATTCCAGCAAGAACAGGGAATCATGTAGAGTAGGGAAAATATGTATTTGATACTCTGACAATTTTGCAAGATTTCCCACCTACAAAGAATGGAGAGGTCTGTAGTTATACACTTCACATGTGAGAGACCGAATCTAAAAAAAAAAAATGTATCCAGAAAATGACAAAAACAAACAAGTATCAAGCATACAGAGAGAACATACAGTATACTGGACTATTGATTTATGCACAGTTTATTGAAAGTTTAAATATGCTTTAAGAAGTAATGACCTTAATCTTATCCTGTACACTCTAGCAATTCTGAGATGAGCGCCGGCCTTCCTTATTTCTGAGTGTTTACTTTGTTTCTGTTGCCTGTAGAGGAGGAGCTTCACTGGTGCTCAAATGCAGCACAGACTTATCTTAGCTAAGACAAAGCCTTGATCCTCAGGCTACATACAATCACACACAGCATTTTTGGGGATCCTTTTTTTTGCAGTGAAATGCAGTGACTCTGGGCAACAAGATATGACATTGACCTCTTTTTGTGAGGATCCGTTTTTGGGCTCAAAAACGGATCCTCACAAAGAATGAGCATGTCAGTTTGTGTGGCATTTTTGTAATCTGCTTTTGCTATTGAAAACATTATCTATGAGCTCAAAAACCTTTTAGGTGATGCGGTTTTTTAAAAAGCTGATCTGATTTTGTAGCTGAAAAACGTTGCCTTAAATAACGCAGCAAAAACGCTGTGTGTGAATGTACAGTCATGGCCAAAAGTTTTGAGAATGACACTAAAATTATATTTTCACATGATCTGTTGCCATCTGGTTTTTAATTGTTTGTCTGATGTTTACATCACATACAGAAATATAATTGCAATCATTTTATGAGTACCAAAAGGTTATATTGACAGAATGAGTTAATGCAGCAAGTCAATATTTGCAGTGTTGACCCTTCTTCAGGACCTCTGCAATTCTCCCTGGCATGCTCTCAATCAACTTCTGGACCAAATCCTGACTGATAGCTGTCCATTCTTGCATAAGCAATGCTTGCATTTTGCCAGAATTTGTTGGTTTTTGTTTGTACACCCGTCTCTTGATGATTTCCCACAAGTTCTCAATGGGATTAAGATCTGGGGAGTTTCCAGGCCATGGACCCAAAATCTCTGTTTTGTTCCATGAGCCATTTAGTGATCACCTTTGCTTTATGGCAAGGAGCTCCATCATGCTGGAAAAGGCATTGTGGGGCCAAACTGCTCTTGGACAGTTGGGAGAAGTTGCTTTTGGAGGACATTCTGGTTCCATTCTTTATTAATGGCTGTGTTTTTAGGCAAGACTGTGAGTGAGCCGATTCCCTTGGCTGAGAAGCAACCCCACACATGAATTGTTTCAGGATGCTTAACAGTTGGCCTGAGACAAGACTGGTGGTAGAGCTCACCTCTTCTTCTCCTAATAAGCTGTTTTCCAGATGTCCCAAACAATCGAAAAGGGGATTCATCTGAGAAAATGACTTTACCCCAGTCCTCAGCAGTCCACTCCCTGTACCTTTTGCAGAATTTCAGTCGGTCCCTGATGTTTTTTCTGGAGAGAAGTGGCTTCTTTGCTGCCCTCCTTGAAGCCAGGCCTTGCTCAAAGAGTTTCCGCCTCACAGTGCCTGCAGAAGCACTCACACCAGCCTGCTGCCATTGCTGAGCTAGCTCGGCACTGCTGGTAGTCTGATCCCGCAGCTGAAACAGTTTTAAGATACAGTCCTGCCGTTTGCTGGTCCTTCTTGGGCGCCCTGAAGCCTTTTTGGCAACAATGGAAGCTCTCTCCTTGAAGTTCTTGATGATGCGATAGATTGTTGACTGAGGTGCAATCTTTGTAGCTGCGATACTCTTCCCTGCTAGGCCATTTTTGTGCAGAGCAATGATGGCTGCACGTGTTTCTTTAGAGATGACCATGGTTAACTGAAGAGAAACAATGATACCAAGCACCAGTCTCCTTTTAAAGTGTCCAGTGGTGTCATTCTTAATCATGACTGATTGATCGCAAGCCCTGTCCTCATCAACACCCACACCTGTGTTAATGGAACAATCACTAAAACATTGTTAGCTGCTCCTTTTAAGGCAGGAATGCAATGCTGTTGAAATGTGTTTTGGGGTTTAAAGTTCATTTTCTTAGCCAATATTGACTTTGCAAGTAATTGCTGTTAAGCTGATCACTCTTTATGACATTCTGGAGTATATGCAAATTGCCATTAGAAAAACTTAAGCAGTAGACTTTGTAAAAATTGATATTTGTAGCATTCTCAAAACTTTTGGCCATGACTGTAGATCAGGAATGAAATAGCCATTTATAGGACATTTCATAACTTTCCTAAATTCCTATGAAAAAATGTTCAGCACATTCTGCATTAAACTACTATACCCAATTTATTATATACTAGCTGTAGTACCCGGGTGTTGCCCGGGATACTAACTGTCTCTCTGTCTCTCTCCCAGTCTCTGTGTGTCGCTGAGTGTCTGTCTCTTTCCTTGTCTGTCTGTCTTGAGCAAACTAAATTGGGAAAGAAAAGGCGCAATAGGGTCTTACCCGATTTACTGGGTAAAAAGTATAAAGAAGTGGTGTACTCACCTGATCGGTTTGTGCCAGTCACAACTCTTTTAGTGGCATAAGCGAGTGCCTAAGCGGTTGTCCCTGTTATACAAGTGGAACATCAACTTCGGAACTGGAGGAAAACAGGTTTAGCGCCGCGCTTGAAGACCACGGACATCAGTGTTGAACACACAATTCTGTTTTTTTCATTTCATTCCTACGCGTTTCGGAGACCACAACTGCCTCATTTTTCAGGGAAAAGAACTTTACAGAAACCAAGGCGGAGCCTTTAAAAAGGGATGTACAGAAAAAAAGAGAGAAAGGAGGAAGGGGATCCCTGGCTATGACGTCAGTTCACCATGTGCTATAGAGCAGTGACTCATAGCCACGTGGAGTAAAGCCGCGTCATAGGGCCCTTTCAACAATCAAATATGGTACATATTGATACATTTAGTCCAAAAAGAACATTCATAATAAAGGATCAAGCAATAAGAAATTCAGAAAAAAATTGATTTAGTATAAGAAAGAAAAAAGGGAAGAAAACAGGAGAAAAAAGGGGGATATAGATATACAACTGATAGTGATATTTGACACGAACCCGGAGTAGAGAGGCCGTGAAGTTGACCGGCCATCTCACAACCATTACACTATCAGAGGGATTTAATGGTGCCTCATGATTAGCTACAAAAACCATTAATATAATTAACAACCTCATGTCCTAATAATTAGCTTCTGGCACTCCAAAATAGCATAATTTGTACACATTATATTGGGCATCAATGGATGACCAAATCAAAGGAGTAACGCCATTTTCCAATAAAAAACAATCTTTATTTAAACATATATTTAAAATATTTTAGCATAAAGGTACCGAATAAAAGAGAGACACTAGCAGGAAAAATAATTGAATCCCTATAATAGTCTTAAGTCAATAAATGGGATATTCGCACCAAAATCCAGGTGAATGTGTGTTTTACAGCCAAATATCACGTGTTTAATGGACCAAATGCAGACTCTGCGATTCTAACTGAGTTACTATCAATATTGCAAATGTTCTTCAATGCAATGTTCCCCTATAAATCATTTATACTCATGAGAATAAATAAGTAAAAGAGTATATGGGGTCCCTTAAGCAAGAAGATAATTCAGGAATGCAGTATAAGTTTCAAGTGAACACACATCGCAGTTACCACAGAGCCTGCATGCGTCCATAAACAATAAGAGTCATTAGAGACAGGCTGACGCCGAACACAATAGTATCACAAAAGTACATCACCTGGATGGAAGTGCCCTGCCGTGACCCTCACACTCCGACACGTGTTTCGCAAATGGCTTTCTCGAGGAGCGTGTCAGAGGTGAGGGGCGGGCTGGTTTAAAAGCACCAAGTGACCAATGAAAGACAAAGAACTCTGACCGCGTTATTGCGTCAGAGCAGGAAGCAGAGTAATCCAATTAAGCGGCGCATGACAGCAGTTGCCACAGACGCTAGTAAATGGACCTCCCACAAATCGCGATCACGTGACCGTGATGTCATGACCCATATAATAGTGAGTCATGGCAACCACGTAACGCTATCTGACGCGATGTGGGACGGCCAGCAAGCGGCACGGCGGTCATGCGCACTAGGTAATCTGCAGTACTTAGAAAAAACAGATTTGGAGAATAGATGAAGCCGGTCTTTTTTAGCGCTAGTAATAGATCTATTAACTCAGGTTATCTTTGTGAATAAATTATGCTTTATTTGTGACAGGATAAGAAAGATCCACAAGCAATAATTAAACTCACTAAAAGGGAAAGTTATTGGATCTTCAAATTGGGCACTTTGACCCCTGAAGGTCACAATATAATGATAGATAACGTTGCAAAATAATAAAAATATTAATTAATACCTGGGGTAAACATATACGCATATAGGCAAGTGTATATAAGACTACAGATGTGTGCGCATATGAATACATATATATATATATATATAAGAAAATAAAACTTAATTTATTTAAACAAACAAAAAGATAAAAAAGTAATTAAAAATGAAATTATCATACAAAATAGATTAAAAATAAATTTTATGCATATTTCTGGGAAATATTTGAATATAAATCTATGAAAGAATTAATAATAATACTAGCATTATCATAAAAATAAAAATGAATAATTGTAATTTATAATGCTAAAGATTAACACTGAATTTGTACGTGTATGGGTTATATGTATCCATATGCATATGTTTATATATGAAGATATATGTCTAAATATATGTAGATAAGGTTATGAAGGTTTCTTTAACTAATATATATAAAAACTAACATAAATTCTTTTTAATATAGTGTATAGAGATAAATTAGGAGGTTCCTGTCCTTTTTAGTTATTAATGGTATACGTTTACACAGATGTATATATTTTATATGTTTTTTTAAGATAACAATAGTCCAGACTATCTTAAATATTCTTATAGTTTTTATATTATTTTATATCCGCCTCTACTTAATTTTTATATTTTAATTAATTACTTTTACTATAAAAAACACAGTTTTACTTGATATAAAAAATACAGTTTTACTTGGTATTAAAAGGGTTAAAATTGTCTGAACAAAGACACACCCTTAAGCCCCATCAAAGAGGCCGTTTTATCTATAAATTTGAAGTGTACTGGCTCTTGCTACACCTGAGGAAAGCAGTATATTCCTGCTGAAACGCGTAGTGTTAACAAGAGCTTTATTTTATCTGACTTAGACTGTCACAAATAAAGCATAATTTATTCACAAAGATAACCTGAGTTAATAGATCTATTACTAGTGCTAAAAAAGACCGGCTTCATCTATTCTCCATATACTTTCACTCCCTTATGGGATTCCGGTTCTAAAGCTGCTGATAGTAAAAGATCTAATCATTCTAAATACCTTGAGGGAAGACAAATGGCCGCAATCAGTTCCAGGATCTCATGAGTCGGTGAACCTAGGAACCAGGAGCAATCATCTCCCCAGGATACTCAGCCTAACATCGGATAACACCAGCCGAGACAACCCCTTATCCTCCAGAGGATTTACATGATCATCACCGAGGTTGTGTGAGGGCGCACAACCTAATCAGGTGAGAAGTTTTCATTACACTATAATTAAATTGTGCCACGGGTGCTTCTCATAGCACTATCTTTATCTCTAGTGATTAGAAAAAACAGAGAAATAGTTCAACTAATTAATGCCCATTGTCAGCGAAACAAAACAAATGGACGTCAAAAAGGCACACCTTTAACTAGCGGGATGTCAAGACCACAAATAATTATACATTAGCGTGCACACATAAGGGCAAATACTGACAAGCCCTTAATACCATACATTATCTATGTGACATGACTACACATCACAATAATCCATAATATAAATAACAGTTCTTTAAACAACAATTGTCCAACAATCCCTAAAACAGCTTGAAAGGTGGCTCCTTCTCCTGGCCATCAACGGTCATCGGAAAAAGACATCTCTGTAGGTGTAAGATTGGTACACTTCATTGGTGATAGTAAACCAAACATATGGTAACCTATTAAACTGAAAAAACAGACAATTAAGATCATATAAAAACAAAAACCCACCAAACACACCTGACTAAAACCAAGTATCCCTTTGCAAGAAATGC
This sequence comes from Anomaloglossus baeobatrachus, assembly GCF_048569485.1. Taxonomy (NCBI): domain Eukaryota; kingdom Metazoa; phylum Chordata; class Amphibia; order Anura; family Aromobatidae; genus Anomaloglossus; species Anomaloglossus baeobatrachus. The sequence goes on from NC_134358.1 coordinate 342,586,464, forward strand.
ATAAAAGCTCAAAAATGTCATATGAACACAAAACTTAATAACCCCCACTAGACACTGCCAAATAGGTTATAAGAAGGCTGAGAACCCCATATTCTCATTCAACCCATTGGGAGTCAACGTTCCCAGCCTATAAATCCATTTACTTTCAACCTGGGCGAGGAACCTACCAAGATCGCCCCCCCTAGTCCCAAGAGACACAAGATCAATACCTTTCGCTCTCAACATAGTGGAGTTGCAGCCATGAAATTTTTTATAATGTCTGGGAATAGTTTTTAACAGACTTTCATCGGCAATGCTTTTAGCTTTTTCAATGTCCAAACAGTGCTCACGGATTCTGATTTTTAACTCCCTCGTGGTCAGCCCTACATAGGCTTTTTTACATGGGCACTCAATCCTGTAAATCACTCCTTTTGAGGAACACGTGATCCGATGTCTGATATCGAACTCACGTGATCCATCAAAATTATGAAATTTCTTGGACTTCACAAGATTGGCACACGCCTTACAAAGGCCACACGGAAAAAAGCCTACTGGTAGTGGTTGACTGGACATGCTTATCCGAGATGGTTCATAGTTACTATGGACTAGCATATCCCTCAAATTTTTACCTTGTTTGGCCACAATAGATGGTCGTGATGGGAGAATCCTTTTTAAAACCGGATCCGTCAATAGAATATTCCAATGTTTTTGAACAATTGTCCTCATTCTATCCCACTTGTTGTTATACGTGGTAATAAAACGCACTGTCTGGTCATTTTTTGCTTTCACCGTGTTGGAGAAAAGGAGAGAGTTTCTAGATGACCCTGCTGCTCTCTTAAAACCATGCCTTATTGTCCTCCGACTATAACCTCTTGATTCAAATCTATGAGCCAGCTCCTCAGAATGAGTCATGAAATTCGTATCATCCGAGCAGATCCTCCTGACTCTGAGGAACTGGCCAATAGGAATCCCCTTGATGGTATTCTTGGGATGTGCGGACGACGCAAGTAATAAAGAATTAGTGGCAGTGGGTTTACGGAACACCTGAGTGGACAACAGGCCATCTGATAATGCCACAATCCTCAAATCCAAAAAATTAATTTCACGGCCATATTCAAAGGTGAGTTTAATATTTAGATTATTTCGATTTAAACTCTGCATAAATTCCTGTAGTCCACCAACATCACCCTCCCAGATGAACCACACATCATCTATATATCTGATCCAATTCAAAACCTGATGTGTGCATAGGTTATTATCACTCACAAAGATCTGCTGCTCCCATGCCCCCAAGAAAAGGTTAGCATAGGATGGCGCACAACAAGCGCCCATGGCAGTACCCTGGATTTGTAGGTAGACCTTCCCATTGAATATGAAGATGTTATGCGTCAGTATATACTCTAATAAGACTAAAATTAACTCCACCGTAGGTCGTGCAATATTACTAGATTCAAGGTACCACGAGACAGCTCTCAGACCGTCCGGATGTCTAATGGAGGTATATAGAGATTCAATGTCAGCAGACACCATCACCATGTTATCCTCCAGATGAATTCCATCCAAACGTCTGAGAGCCGCCGTGGTATCCCGAATATAAGATGGCAGTTCACATACCAGCGGTTTCAAGTAATAGTCAATAACCTGACAAACCAATTCAATGAGGCTACCATTCCCTGATATTATGGGTCTGCCAGGGGGGTTAGTTGGATCCTTGTGGATTTTTGGAATCAGGTACAGAGCCGGAAGCCGTGGATGGAGTTTTTTAATAGTGTCTAGGAATTTCTTGGGTATAATCCCCTTCTCATATGCCTGCTGTGAGGTAGCAGCGTTGCTTGGGCAAAAACGTGAGGCAGTGAGGCAGCAGCGTGTTCACACCAACAGTCTATTTATTGTTGCAGCATAAATAGATCCAATTTCCCACTGTCAAAGTCTCTTCCGGATCACAGCCGGTGCATATAGACAAATTCTTTGCATCAAAAAGTCTTGTTACCTTAGGACCCCGTTAACCGCAGGGATCTGTGTAAGGTTCTCCTAGGCTCACACTCTTGGCCTGTGTTCACTCCACACAGAGCCAGCCCAGCTCACACAGCATGTGTTAGCTTCACCAAGCCTGGCTCTCAACTGAGACACACCCTGCTGTGCTCTGCATGATTTAAACGAAAATGCCGGACATGAGGATTGCTACAAAACCTGGACTGGGAGGAGGGATCTGTCTCCCTGTTACCCTTTGTGCTATACTCCCAGTAATAGCTATAGCAAACTCAGAGGGTTTCCAGACACATTCTGGGGGACACATAGCGGTCTTCAAATATTACCCCTGTCACTGCCTCACACTGCTCTAAAATCACAATTAGGGAGCTATGGAAAGACTAGGTGGGATTATATGGTAATTTCCGGTAACACTTAATATCTCCCAATAATTTGTTGGCCTGCTCCTCATATTTGTCACAAGGCCAAATAACGAGGTTGCCGCCTTTATCAGCTGGCTTAATTATAACATCCTGCCAGGATTGTAACTCTTTCAAACCAGCCCACTCAGCTTTACTGAGATTCCGGGCTGGTGAGGATGAGGCGGCTAAATCTTCAATCTCCTGAGAGACCATTTTTGTAAAAACCTCTAGGGCCGGACAAATACTCAGGCTTGGGAATTTTTTAGATTTATTCATGAGCTGCAACGGGAAATTACCAACCTCATTTTCAGAGCTCTCCTCCTCCTATGACTTTAGAATTGAAAGTGCCTCTTGCTCCTCCCTAGTGGTGAAGATATCGGAAACTTGTGTTTTATGATGCAACCTTTTAAGCAGAATTTTTCTTTAAAAAAGGTGAATATCCTTCACCGCTGTGAACGCGTCTAGAGGATTAGAAGGGGAGAATGTTAATCCCTTTTCCAATAAAGAAATTTGTACATCTGAGAGCCTGTGTTGAGAAAGATTAATTACCTGTGGCCCATCTTTAAGTTTGTCCCTAGGATTAAAAATATCATATCCTTTGCGTTTCCCTTTGTATCCATTATACGAGGGATCTCTGGGACCTTCTGAGCCACTTGTAGACACATTGCTCTCAGATGCAGAATTCAGGGATTGATTAGAGGCAAACCTGGAGGTGGCCATTTTGGATTCCTTTTTTGTCTGCCATTTGTAAATTTTCTTAGTCTCAAAATCTTGGACATCGCGTTGATATTTTTTCAATTTATCAGCGCTAATCTCCCTCTCCCACCGTTCAAAATCCTTATCCAGGCTCACAAAAAGTTCTTTTAAATCGTCTTTAGATAGATCTTTTTGAAGACCTTCCTCAAGTTCCTTTATCTCCTCCTCTAGTTTTTGCAAGGTAATTTTGTTTTTTTCATTTATAATTTTCATAAACTCAAAGGAGCATTTAGCGGCTGCCTTCTGCCATCTCAGGATCAATTCCTCCTGTTCCAGATCAAAACTGGGGTATAGGTGTATTCTGAGACCCCGGGGAATGATCTCTTGTTCACAATACCGTTCAAGGGAGTTACTTGTCCACCAAATCTTTGTTTTTTTGTGTAAGACATTCTTGTATCTCTTAATACTATCCTTGCATGATACCTGGGGTAAATTCATACCGGCACCTTTGCTAAATATAGTAGAGGCTTTTGAAAGCCAGCTCATTTCCCTGGCTTTGAAATCCATTGTGGAATGGGACCAACTGTTGAAAAAACAGCAAAGACATATAATTAACAACCTCATGTCCTAATAATTAGCTTCTGGCACTCCAAAATAGCATAATTTGTACACATTATATTGGGCATCAATGGATGACCAAATCAAAGGAGTGACGCCATTTTCCAATAAAAAACAATCTTTATTTAAACATATATTTAAAATATTTTAGCATAAAGGTACCGAATAAAAGAGAGACACTAGCAGGAAAAATAATTGAATCCCTATAATAGTCTTAAGTCAATAAATGGGATATTCGCACCAAAATCCAGGTGAATATGTGTGTTTTACAGCCAAATATCACGTGTTTAATGGACCAAATGCAGACTCTGCGATTCTAACTGCGTTACTATCAATATTGCAAATGTTCTTCAATGCAATGTTCCCCTATAAATCATTTATACTCATGAGAATAAATAAGTAAAAGAGTATATGGGGTCCCTTAAGCAAGAAGATAATTCAGGAATGCAGTATAAGTTTCAAGTGAACACACATAGCAGTTACCACAGAGCCTGCATGCGTCCATAAACAATAAGAGTCATTAGAGACAGGCTGACGCCGAACACAATAGTATCACAAAAGTACATCACCTGGATGGAAGTGCCCTGCCGTGACCCTCACACTCCGACAGGTGTTTCGCAAATGGCTTTCTCGAGGAGCGTGTCAGAGGTGAGGGGCGGGCTGGTTTAAAAGCACCAAGTGACCAATGAAAGACAAAGAACTCTGACCGCATTATTGCGTCAGAGCAGGAAGCAGAGTAATCCAATTAAGCGGCGCATGACAGCAGTTGCCACAGACGCTAGTAAATGGACCTCCCACAAATCGCAATCACGTGACCGTGATGTCATGACCCATATAATAGTGAGTCATGGCAACCACGTAACGCTATCTGACGCGATGTGGGACGGCCAGCAAGCGGCACGGCGGTCATGCGCACTAGGTAATCTGCAGTACTTAGAAAAAACAGAGAAATAGTTCAACTAATTAATGCCCATTGTCAGCGAAACAAAACAAATGGACGTCAAAAAGGCACACCTTTAACTAGCGGGATGTCAAGACAACAAATAATTATACATTAGCGTGCACACATACCTCATGATTAGCTACAAAAACCATTAATAACCTAGTGCAAATAACATGCACTATGCAAATCACAGCATATAGAAACGGGGCATATATTATATTTTCAAGTAGGACAAATAATAACATTATTTTTTTTATTATTTATATTTAATATCAGACTTCGATGGTTACCCAATTTTAATTAATTACATATGTGAAAAAGTGCACTTGAATTAAAAAGATGGTTGGGGTTGAGCACTATAAAGACTATTAGGATGAATCTGTTATAATAAAACAGAAGGAAAAAACAGTGGGATAGTGTTGTGCGCATGCGTAAGGATAGAGGCAAATTCTCTTAATGAAAAGGGGTGAAAAGAGTTCAAGTTGTGGGAAAAATTGCAAAGCGCAGGCGCGCTTCACATGGAAAGTAGCAAGCTCCTCACATATCGAGGTCAAGAAGGTTCAGAAGCGTGGGAAACATATGTTTCCAGTATGTCTTTAGTATGCAAAAATGATTGCTTCTTATGTTTTATCTTGTTCTATATATTATCTTTATACTTTATATATTTATATATTATATTATTATATATTTTTTTATCTATAAATTTAATTCTTATGTATAAATGGAATTTTTTTATATATAAATATTTAATATATTTTCTTCCATTCATGTTATAAATGTTGCTATAATTGCCAGTTCAGATATTTTATAAATCTCCCCCCTCCCCCTTTTTGCATACTAAAGACATACTGGAAATACATGTTTGTCATCAACCCCTGTGCATACCTTACATGTGTTCTGGCATTTTATGTATTTTGATCTATTTGGATCAAGGTGGATTTTATATTTATATTCTTGCCTATATCACTTCGTGTTTCAAATAATATATTGTTTTTAAACTTCCTTTCCCTCTTTCCCTGCTTTCCAGTGCAAAGATTAGCTTTTTGTTTTTTTCGGCAACCAATTATGAGAGAGATTTGTTTGGATGCTATGTCAGATTAAAATGAACTACCCTTTGTCCTTCCTAGCACTGTCGGGAATGATCCCTATTCACACTCCCCTCAGTAACTCATCCGTGATATGTTGTATCCCCTTCTCCACGGCATGATTACATGTATCTTTGAGTTAAAATCATTTACTGACACTGATTGCACGCACGCGCACTACAGTTAGTTCCCACGCTTCTGAACCTTCTTGACCTCGATATGTGAGGAGCTTGCTACTTTCCATGTGAAGCGCGCCTGCGCGTTGCAATTTTTCCCACGACTTGAACTCTTTTCACCCCTTTTCATTAAGAGAATTTGCCTCTATCCTTACGCATGCACACAACACACTCCCTCTGTTTTTTCCTTCTGTTTTATTATAACAGATTCATCTTAATAGTCTTTATAGTGCTCAACCCCAACCATCTTTTTAATTCAAGTGCACTTTTTCACATATGTAATTAATTAAAATTGGGTAACCATCGTAGTCTGATATTAAATATAAATAATAATAAAAATAATGTTATTATTTGTCCTACTTGAAAATATAATATATGCCCCGTTTCTATATGCTGTGATTTGCCTAGTACATGTTATTTGCACTAGGTTATTAATGTTTTTTGTAGCTAATCATGAGGCACCTTTAATCCCTCTGATAGTGTAATGGTTGTGAGATGGCCGGTCAACTTCACGGCCTCTCTACTCCGGGTTCGTGTCAAATATCACTATCAGTTGTATATCTATATCCCCTTTTTTCTCCTGTTTTCTTCCCTTTTTTCTTTCTTATACTAAATCAATTTTTTCTGAATTTCTTATTGCTTGATCCTTTATTATGAATGTTCTTTTTGGACTAAATGTATCAATATGTACCATATTTGATTGTTGAAAGGGCCCTATGACATGGCTTTACTCCACGTGGCTATGAGTCACTGCTCTATAGCACATGGTGAACTGACGTCATAGCCAGGGATCCCCTTTCTCCTTTCTCTTTTTTTTCTTTTTTTCTGTACATCCCTTTTTAAAGGCTCCGCCTTGGTTTCTGTAAAGTTTTCCCTGAAGGAGGAGGCAGTTGTGGTCTCCGAAACACGTAGGAATGAAATGAAATAAAAGAATTGTGTGTTCAACACTGATGTCCGTGGTCTTCAAGCGCGGCGCTAAACCTGTTTTCCTCCAGTTCCGAAGTTGATGTTCCACTTGTCTGTCTGTGTCTGTCTCTGTCTGTCTATTTCAATCTCTGACTGTATTTGTATCAGTCTGTCTCCATCTCTGTGTGTGTCTGTCTCTCTGTGTGTCTGTCTCTCTGTGTGTGTCTGTCTCTCTGTGTGTGTCTGTCTCTCTGTGTGTGTCTGTCTCTCTGTGTGTGTCTGTCTCTCTGTGTGTGTCTGTCTCTCTGTGTGTGTCTGTCTCTCTGTGTGTGTCTGTCTCTCTGTGTGTGTCTGTCTCTCTGTGTGTGTCTGTCTCTCTGTGTGTGTCTGTCTCTCTGTGTGTGTCTCTTTGTCTCTTTTCCCCGCCTGTCTTTGTCTCTTTGCCCCGCCTGTCTTTGTCTCTTTGCCCCGCCTGTCTTTGTCTCTTTGCCCCGCCTGTCTTTGTCTCTTTGCCCCGCCTGTCTTTGTCTCTTTGCCCCGGCTGTCTCTCTTTGTCTCTTTGCCCCGGCTGTCTCTCTTTGCCCCGGCTTGTCTCCGTCTGTGTCTGTCTCTTTCTGTCTCTCTATCCGTCTCCCCATCTTATTACCTCACACATCAGCTTTTATACTAACAGTTTATTTTGTTCCTATAGCAACCACTGACAGTTGCTATTAATAACCTATAGCTCCCACCTCCATTCAGTTTAATGGCGGCAGGATTTTAAAGACTAACTGTAAAGCACGGGGTTAAATTTTTCTGTCAAAACATAGTCCACGACGTTCCCCGGATCACTTGAGGTGTCTGTGCGAAATTTCGTGATTGTAAATGCGACGGTGCGGATTCCTTTAACTGACATACATACAGTGCCTACAAGTAGTATTCAACACCCTGCAGATTTAGCAGGTTTACACATTCGGAATTAACTTGGCATTGTGACATTTGAACTGTAGATCAGCCTGGAAGTGTGAAATGCACTGCAGCAAAAAAGAATGTTATTTCTTTTTTATTTTTTTTTTAAATTGTGAAAAGTTTATTCAGAGGGTCATTTATTATTCAACCCCTCAAACCACAAGAATTCTGTTTGGTTCCCCTAAAGTATTAAGAAGTATTTGAGGCACAAAGAACATTGAGCTTCACATGTTTGGATTAATTATCTTTTTCCAGCCTTTTCTGACTAATTAAGACCCTCCCCAAACTTGTGAACAGCACTCATACTTGGTCAACATGGGAAAGACAAAGGAGCATTCCAAGGCCATCAGAGACAAGATCGTGGAGGGTCACAAGGCTGGCTAGGGGTACAAAACCCTTTCCAAGGAGTTGGGCTTACCTGTCTCCACTGTTGGGAGCATCATCCGGAAGTGGAAGGCTTATGGAACTACTGTTAGCCTTCCACGGCCTGGACAGCCTTTGAAAGTTTCCACCCGTGCCGAGGCCAGGCTTGTCCGAAGAGTCAAGGCTAACCCAAGGACAACAAGGAAGGAGCTCCGGGAAGATTTCATGGGAGTGGGGACATTGGTTTCAGTCAATACCATAAGTAACGTACTCCACCGCAATGGTCTCCGTTCCAGACGAGCCCGTAAGGTACCTTTACTTTCAAAGCGTCATGTCAAGGCTCGTCTACAGTTTGCTCATGATCACTTGGAGGACTCTGAGACAGACTGGTTCAAGGTTCTCTGGTCTGATGAGACCAAGATCGAGATCTTTGGTGCCAACCACACACGTGACGTTTGGAGACTGGATGGCACTGCATACGACCCCAAGAATACCATCCCTACAGTCAAGCATGGTGGTGGCAGCATCATGCTGTGGGGCTGTTTCTCAGCCAAGGGGCCTGGCCATCTGGTCCGCATCCATGGGAAGATGGATAGCACGGCCTACCTGGAGATTTTGGCCAAGAACCTCCGCTCCTCCATCAAGGATCTTAAGATGGGTCGTCATTTCATCTTCCAACAAGACAACGACCCAAAGCACACAGCCAAGAAAACCAAGGCCTGGTTCAAGAGGGAAAAAATCAATGTGTTGCAGTGGCCTAGTCAGTCTCCTGACCTTAACCCAATTGAAAACTTGTGGAAGGAGCTCAAGATTAAAGTCCACATGAGACACCCAAAGAACCTAGATAACTTGGAGAAGATCTGCATGGAGGAGTGGGCCAAGATAACTCCAGAGACCTGTGCCGGCCTGATCAGGTCTTATAAAAGACGATTATTAGCTGTAATTGCAAACAAGGGTTATTCCACAAAATATTAAACCTAGGGGTTGAATAATAATTGACCCACACTTTTATGTTAAAAATTTATTAAAATTTACCTGAGCAACATAACTTGTTAGTTTGTAAGATTTATGCATCTGTTAATAAATCCTGCTCTTGTTTGAAGTTTTCAGGCTCTAACTTATTTGCATCTTATCAAACCTGCTAAATCTGCAGGGGGTTAAAGACTACTTGTAGGCACTGTACATACATACACACACACACACACACACACACACACACACACACACACGCACATATATATACACTCTGCTTTATATATTAGACTAGCTGTAGTACCCAGGCGTTGCCCGGGATAGTAACTATCTCTCTGAGTTTCTGTCTGTCTCTGTTTTTCTCTGTCTGTATCAGTCTCTCTTTCTGTCCCTCTCTCTGTGTCTCTCTCTTTCTCTGTGTCTGTCTGTGTCTGTCTCTCTCGGTCTGTCTCTTTCCCCAGGGCTGTCTCGTTCCCCAGGGCTGTCTCGTTCCCCAGGGCTGTCTCGTTCCCCAGGGCTGTCTCGTTCCCCAGGGCTGTCTCGTTCCCCAGGGCTGTCTCGTTCCCCAGGGCTGTCTCGTTCCCCAGGGCTGTCTCGTTCCCCAGGGCTGTCTCGTTCCCCAGGGCTGTCTCGTTCCCCAGGGCTGTCTCGTTCCCCAGGGCTGTCTCGTTCCCCAGGGCTGTCTCTCTTTTTTTCAGGGCTGTCTCTCTTTTTTTCAGGGCTGTCTCTCTTTTTTTCAGGGCTGTCTCTCTTTTTTTCAGGGCTGTCTCTCTTTTTTTCAGGGCTCTCTCTTTTTTTCAGGGCTGTCTCTCTTTTTTTCAGGGCTGTCTCTCTTTTTTTCAGGGCTGTCTCTCTTTTTTTCAGGGCTGTCTCTCTTTTTTTCAGGGCTGTCTCTCTTTTTTTCAGGGCTGTCTCTCTTTTTTTCAGGGCTGTCTCTGTCTCTATCTCTGTCTGTCTCCCCATCTTATTACCTCACACATCAGCTTTTATACTAACAGTTTATTTTGTTCCTATAGCAACCACTGACAGTTGCTATTAATAGCCCGTATCTCCCAGCTCCATTCAGATTAATGGAGGCAGGATTTTGGAAACTAACTGTAAAGCGTGGGGTTACATTTTCACGTCCAAACATAGTCTATGACGTTCCCTAAGTCACATGAGGCGTCTGTGCAAAATTTCGTGATTGTAAATGCGACGGTCGGATTCCTTTAGCGGACATACACACACTCAGCTTTATATATTAGATTTTAGCAGTCGGAGGCTGTCCATTTTATACCGACTCAAGACTCTACCAAAATGAACACCGACTCCATGACTCCAACTCCACAGCCCTGCCTGTCACTTGATACATCAGGGCTGAGGAAGGGGATTATACTTCCTTCTACACTGCCCAGTGTACTCTTAATGCAACCCTGCTTTCTGTCACAAGGATTTATTATTCTCCAAGAATCTACCGGATGACATCCGGATAGTACAGACAGGAGAACTTTATAATGAGTAATGGTTATATGAGCGAGACCGGATGTATTTTTCCTATTCTCAGTAACAGAAAGAACGAAGTTAAAATCCCCACCCACTTTTTTATTAGCAGTAGGGTCTATAAAGTTGGCTTTACACACTGCAACATCGCAAACGACATCGCTGTAACGTCACCGGTTTTGTGACGTAATAGCGACCTCCCCAGCGACATTGCATTGTGTGAAATACATCAGCGACCTGGCCCCTGCTGTGAAGTTGCTGATCGCTACAAATCGTTCAGGACCATTCTTTGGTCCTTTGTTTCTCGCTGTGCAGCATGATCGCTAGAAAGTTTCAGTGTGTAAAGGGGACTTTACAGCGACTTTGTTAGCGACTTCCCTTTCAAAAAGCTGCTTTACAATGTCCCCAATGACTAGCTAGGTCGTTCTGCAGGTCCGGATCGCTGTTGCGTCGTTGGCCAGGTTTGCCTGTTTGACAGCTCACCAGAGACTTTGTAGCGATCCCGGCCAGGTTGGGATCGCTGGTGGGATCGCTGAAAGTCTCAGTGTGTAAAGGGGCCTTAAGTAACCTAGTTTCCAACTGTTTGACAAATGATTTGTTGGCCACAGTAGGAGCGCAAATATTCTATAAAGAGGTAATTCCACTGAATGTAGATAATGTTAATTGTAGAAGCCTGCCCTTACTTATCAGATAGCTGGTTGATTTATTGGTAGTGTAGGGGTTTGCTCATATAGGCATTAGATGGCTTTCACTCTGGCAATGTTTGTATTCCAACATGGTAAGGGCAAAGCAACCCCCCCTCTGCATAATTGTATTCACTCCCCCCACCTGGGAGTCTCACCTCCAGATCCCCTGCTTCTATTGCAGAGAATTCCATGACCACATTTAAAGTAAAATGTTTGTTCCACTGTGATACAAAAGGAAACGCCAGTCCCACCCTATCTCCGCTCCCGCCCACCATCTACGTTCTACCCTCTATCTCTTGGCGGTCATGCCCAGTAGTTTCCAGTGCCTCATACTACAAGTATGTCGATTTCACCAGCTCACACAATTTGATAGATTATCGACAATTAATTGTTCCTTTTTCTCTCTAAGAGCAAAACTGGTCAGCTCCACAGCTGACTCCCCAGTCACTCCTTTTAGACTGAGACTGTAATTTCTCTCTCCTAGCTATAGCTCACATTTTGGTTGGTCACTCATGAGTCTACACACTTCCCTCTGCTACATCAAGCAGACTGACTCCCCAACCACACAATGGTAACCCATTTCCTTTGTCTTTAGCAAGCTAAGGCCTTGTGCACACGCTGCATGCATTTCCTTCCCCTGCAAAGTCTGAGATTTCATTTTTGCTGTGCGCATGTTTTGGTTTTACAAATTTTTTTGTGTTTTGTCCCTGCGTTTCAGATGACTGTGGGAGATTGATCCCTGGTCTCTGGCCAGATGCCAGTATATGGGGACCAGAATCTGGAGCAAAGGGGTAGGAGCAAGCTCTTAATACTTACTGAGTCACCGCGACAGCTGTCACACTGCTCCCGCGGCACCTCATTCTTTTTCCTGGGCTGCTCATTAGGCTCATACATATTCACTGCTTCCACCGCCCACTGGCACCTGTGATTGGTTGGAGTTAGATGAGGCCCCCACGCTGAGTGACAGCATTTCTGAAGCTTCCAATCAGACTACGATGAGTGGGTCTACATCATACAGTAAAATAAATACATTTAAAAAAAATTGCCGTAGGATCCCCCCCATATTACACAGCACAACAATGGTTTTTGCTACTGAGGGTAAAACATGTGTTCTTTACTAATTTGAACATGCTGATTCCAAATATGAACTCAGAATTTGCACAGCACGTCCAGATTTTGAGTTATACTTAGAAAAGGCCATACGCCTATTCAGGCATTGTTGAAGATATTCTTACACACATTCGTTGACCTCCCCGGACCTATCCGGGCATGTCCAGACAGGTATGGGAGCCGATATCAGCACTAACCAGTTATGGCTATATGTAGGACCTATCCAGACATTGCTTGAAAGCTGTTCTGTTGCACAATGGCAATGAAAAGCCATCTGTCCCCATTGCACATGCGGTTGGAATGAAAGAGACCTATGCTTCGATGCAGATCATTCTGAAATTGATTAAATATTCAGAACATCAATGGAACATTTGTGCTGACCTCAAAGTTGTTGCACTAGTCCTTGGTTTGCAGTTAGGTTACACTAAGCATATGTGCTTTCTTTGCCTATGGAACAGTCGAGATGACAACAACCATTATAAAATTAAACGGTGGCCCAATAGAGATGAACATAAGATTGGTAAGCACAATGTTCAACACGAATCACTTGTCGATCCACTTAAAGTTTATCTCCCACCTCTTCACATTAAACTAGGACTAATGAAAAATTTTGTAGTAGCAATGGATCGTCAAGGGAATGGATTTAAGTATCTGAAGGAAAAGTTTAGTGCATTGAAAACTGAGGCCAAACTCAAAGCAGGAATCTTTATTGGTCCTGAAATCCACCAACTAATCCATGATGAAATCTTCAAGAAAGAACTCACCCCACTTGAACTAACTGCATGGGGTGCATTTATATTAGTAGTTCAAAACTTCCTTGGAAACGAAAGAGCAGAAAACTATGCTGAACTAATAGACAATATGCTTCAAGCATACGAAATGCATGGTGCCCGAATGTCATTGAAAATGCATTTCCTACATTCACATCTTGACTTCTTTCCTCCAAATATGGGTAATGTCAGTGACGAACATGGTGAGAGATTCCACCAGGACATTTCTACTATGGAAAAAAGATACCCAGGTCGCTTTAACCCCAACATGATGGGCGATTACTGCTGGTTTTTGCAACGGGCCACTAGGACCACTCACAAGCGCAAAAGCAAGTGCCTGAAGCACTTTTAAAAGTACTCTGCTGAGTTCAAGGCGATTTCTTAAGCTACTATAAGTGATTTTTAAGTTTATTGGTTTATTTACCTATACTTCTTTTTCAATAAAAATGATAATACATGTTGTGAAACTGTGGGACATAACGATTCTGTATCTTTATTAATTGCTTATTTTAATTTTCACAAAAATTGGAATAACTTAATATCCTGACGTGCTACAAAAAAACTAACTTCAGATTTGGATTCAGCGCATTCGATTTAGTATAGTGCACATGGTGTTTGCCAAGTAGCAGACAAAAAGTGTTTATTTGTTGTGCTGTGTTATAGCCGCACAGATAAAGCCCGACAGCTAGGGTATAGTATTCTCAGGCTGAGGATACCCATGGGCACCCCATTATTATTATTATTATTATTATTATTGGGTGCCCCCCAGCCTACAAATATCAGCATGCAGCCGCCCGGAATTGCCGCATCCATTAGTTGTGACAGTTTTGCCACTTTACCCTGCTCTTTCTGATTGCCCTGGTGTGGTGTTAGTTGGGGTAATGAGGGAGTTAATGGCAGCCACAAGTAGCCACTATGTTCTAGATTAGTGATGACATGCACTCCCATCAGTAGAGCTGGTCTGCTTAACAGAAGCCAGACAGCTGATGATGATTGGAAATCAGGCTGCTCAGACTGGGCCTATATAACGGAGTAGTGTTCTCTTGGTCTGGGCCGGTGATCAATGTTTTCTCCTGTGGTGCTGTGGACATTCTGGAGCCTGCCCTATCTTCTGTTTCTACCTGAACTCCTTACAGATAAGTTTGGTCTTTGTACTTTTTGCTGGTTTGTTTCCATTTTCTTTATTTTTGTGGTACTAATGCTTGTTTCCTGGTTTTGCTTGTGTGGAGTTCTGGGTGGCATTGGATCATTCCCTGCTGGGAATGTCTGTGTACCCAGTTCCATATTCTGCAATGTATTTTTGTTTTGTCATGCGTGGTATTAATTTTATTCCTTCCTCTATATTAGTGTTTTGCTTGGATTTCAGTAACACCAGAATACTGATATAGTTGGGGAGAGATCGTGTGATCTCAGCTTTTTTCCTATAAAGTGTGGTGGTTTTTTAGTGTATTGTGCGGCTGCACACAGTGCTCTTTTCTGTCCTTTCCTATATAGATAGTTTGGCCTCATGTTTGCTGAATCTGTTTAATACCTGTTTACTGTGTTTCATCTTGTCTCCCCGGCTTTATATGTTTAGGGCTATCTATATCTTTGGTGGACTGCTCTGAGGCAGATTAGTTTTCCTTGTTTTTCTCTCTTTTGGAATAATTAGCTCTCCGGCTGTGTCAAAGCGACTAGGTCATCGTAGGCACGTCCCACGGCTACATCTAGTTGTTTTGTCAATTACAGGTCTGCAGTCAGCTGAGTTTCCAACCACTCTGGTGATTCTATGGGTGTTCCTAGTTTTTGCCCCTTTTGATCCTCCTCTTTCACTAAATCATAATCATAACAGACCTCAACATAAGGTCCCACGACGCTTCCACCTCTGCTACATCTGAAGCTCACAGCGAGCGCCATAGAACTTTAGAACATAACTGCCCTCTGTGAGCTCCACACATCAACTGAAGTGAGCCGTATGATCAGAGGTGATGTCACTCTACCTGTGAGTGCAAATCACCCGAGTGACGTCACCGCTCAATGTGCAACTCACTTAAGTTGCTGCATGAAGCTCATAACGGACAGTCATTTTTTATGGTGCTCGCCGTGAGCTTCAGATGTAGCGTTTTGCCACTGGTGCGGTTTTGGGGCCAAAAACGTGCATCTTTGTGGTCACCAGAAAGATGCAACGTGCGCACATAGCCTAATAAAAGCTTTCTGAGCTGGGATTAACACTGTCCTTCCTAGCTATGTTACAGTAGATAAAATGCTTGTTAATAAAAATTAGAACTCCTGACTTTGTGTGCACTTAAGGGGAGCCATACACACTACCCACCCATAATTTTGCATTCTATGGAAATCAGCCTCAGGAAGTTGGATCTCGTGTAGAAGGGCTATGTCAGGTTTTAAACGTTTCAGGGGTATGAGAACCAGGGCTGTGGAGTCAGAGTCGTGGAGTCGGAGCTCATTTTGGTGGAGTCGGAGTCTGTATAAAATACACAGACTCCGACTTCTAAAATATATAATAAATTGGGGACAGTAGTGCAATGCAGAATGTGCTGAATATTTTACTAAATATTTAGTATAATACTTATATCTAAGTGAAAAATGTATTGCAGTACAATGTGAACATCAGACATTTAATTATTTTTATGATACAATAATCAAGATATTTGGATAGAACATAAAATATATTTATTGGAATACAACTATAGAATACAAAAAACTAATTGTAAATATGTAATACAATATGTTATATATATATATATATATATATTTTTTTTTATATATATATATATATATATATATATATATATATATATATATATATATATATACATACACAAGATATATATGTAATCTGTATATTACATAGTGTAATACATATTTACACTTTATTACAGATTTTTTTGTGTTCTAAAGTTGTATTCCAATAAATATATTTTATGTTCTATCCAAATATCTTGATTTATTGTATCATAAAAATTATTAAATGTCTGATGTTCACATACACATGTTCATGTACTACAATAAATTTTTCACCTAACTATAAGCAATATATGTAGGAGTCGGTGCAAGAGAAATTGAGGAGTCGGAGTCGAAGGTTTGGCTTACCGACTCCACAGCCCTGATGAAGAACCATCATGTGCTTTAAGGGGAACGTAGCCCTTTAACGTTCCACTAAATAATACTCATATTTGTACTTAATGAAGTTGTCCAGTTGACAACTATTTTTTCCTGTCTCGCCTTTTCATTGGGGGACACAGACAGTGGGGAGTATGATGTCTCCAGGGAGGCGTGACACTAGATTGAAAACATGTTAGCTCCTCCCCCCACAGCATATACCCTAGCTAGGTAGGAAACTAGCTCAGTTTTTTCTAGTGTCAGCAGGGAGGCTGACATGTCTGGCCTTGCCCTACCAGGTGCCTCAGGCCAGCTTATTTTGTTTTTATTTTTTATTTTGTTTTTTCTTCATTCTATTTTTGATATGGGGCAATACCAGGGTGCCTTGCCACCCTCGTTCCCCCCGCGTACGGGCAGAGGAGACCTGGCGTGCACAAGCCGTCAGTCTTCCGTCGCGCCCAAGTGGTCGGGTCTGCGTATCCCTCCAGGCTCCCTGGAAGCACTAAGGTAGCTCCAGAGGGCTAAGCAGAGCCGAGGACCTGCTTCAGCCTTGAGCCGAAGATGCGTCCCTGAGATCCCCGCATCCATCACCGATGCGTCTTCAGACGGAGCCAGGAGCAGGTAGGGAGACGACGAGTCATCTGTCCCCTGTATCCAAACTGCGCCTGAAAAGGCGCCGGTGGGGCCATGCAGGCCGTGATCCCGGGGAGCATCATTAATTTAGCCCCGGCTTCGGCCTCATTCTAGCAACGCCCCCTCTCACTGCTCTGGAAGCCGCTCCCTCACTCAGGAGCAGCTCCTTTCCGATTGGCCGTCACGCTTAGTCCCAGCCCTGGGACCAATCAGTCTCCGGGGGCCGTCTCTCCCCTCCATGCTGCCAGGAACGCTGGACGCCATTTTCCACGTGGGGAGCAGACACGGGTGAGATCGCCTCCTTGGCTCTGCACTTCTGCAGCACTATATACCGCTCTGCTCAGCGGTATATCGCTGTCTCGCTAGCGGTGTGCGCCTGTTGGCTAGCGGTGTATATCAGTTACTAGCGGTATATACTGGCTCTGCCTGCAGGTATATGCCGACTGTTTGACAGTATATGCCATTTTGCTATCGGTATATACCGGCTGTGCATAGCAGTCACTTAATAATACTGCTAGTGGCTCCTCACTCATACTAACAGCGGCGTAACCGCAAGGGTGATAAAGCTTCCCAGGCGTCCTCTACGGACCTGTACTATGCTTGTTCCACCTGTGGACGCTCGTTTTCTAATGGCCGAAGCTATCCACTATGCCGGGGCTGCGATGCCCCTACTACCGTGTCACAACAGACCCAGTTGCCGGACCAGGAGGCCACGCAGGTTTTGGATTCTGCCCCGGCCACCGGCCAGGCAGCACCCCCCGTCTGATGACGTTATTCCTGCATGGGCTCTTCTAATGTCTAAAACCTTGTCCTTGACCTTGTCACTCAGATATCCCAAACCTCAGGCAGCCTTCCCCCGGCTCAGCTCCTTCAGAGGAGCCCGCCTACTTCGTCTGGTCCTTCTTCCCCAGAACGTAAAAAGGCTGCTTCCAAGAGGCGCCATTGCGACCTCTACGCCTCTTCCGACTTGGACGATGGTCAGTCTGACCCGGGCTCTGTGACTTTTAGTAGTCACCATTCCCAAGACTCTGACTCTGATTCAGATGTCCCTTCCGAGTCTAGGCATATAGAAGACACACTAATTTCGGCTGTCAATCACTCTTTGTCGATTTCTGATCAGCCTCCGGACCCGACTTCTCAGTCGGCAATCTAGCGGGCCAAGAAGCCTCCGAAGTCCTTTGCCCAGGATCCGGTTTTTCGTCAAATCGTGTCTAAACGGTGGGATCACCCTGATAAAAGCTTTAATAAAAAAACCTTTCACTTCATTCCCTTATCCTTTTCCATCTGAAATGGTTAAGACCTGGTCAGTACCCCCCGTTGTGGACCCGCCAGTATTGAGGCTGGCTAAACACATGGTTATGTCCGTTTCAGACAGCGCGTCTCTCAAGGACTCGTCCGACCGCGCAGTTGATGAGGCGGTCAAGTCTATTTTCCAGACTTCAGGCCCCTCTCTTCGCCCCTGGTTTGCCTTGACATGGGTCACGAGAGCTATGGATGTGTGGAGTAAGAACCTACGCAGGATGCTTCGCTCTTGTAATATTCCTCCGGAGGCTTTTGAGATCCTTGATTTGATCTCCCTAGCCTCTAATTATTTTCTTCACTGCTCCCTAGATGCAGCTAGTTTGTCATGCCTAACGGCAGCCAATGCTGTTTTTGCCCGAAGAGTCTTGTGGCTAAAGATATGGAACGCGGACAGTGCCTCCAAGAAATCCCTGTCCACACTCCCCTTCCATGGTCTTCGCCTGTTTGGAGACTCCCTGGACAAACTCATATCTGAGACGACGGGTGGAAAAAGTACCATTCTTCCACAAAAGCGGCCTGTATCCAGGAATTTTAAAAAATCTTCTTGGCGCAGGCAGTCCTTTCGGCCGGTCTCCCAAAAACCTTCAGGACAAGGATCGTCTCAACGCTCAGATCGAGGATCCGGCCCCTCAAGGGGCTCTTCTTGGCGTTCCCACTCCAAACAACCTAAACCTAAGGGACCTCGCCCTGCACAGGCTCCCTCAGCATGACGCCAGGTATCCCTCAGATCCGACTCCTGTTGGAGGGCGGCTTCTGCTTTTTCGGGATATCTGGCTAGACCACACTCACGATGCTTGGGTTCGAGAAATCATCACCTCAGGTTACAAGATCGATTTCCATTCCCTGCCGGCCAGCAGGTTTCTGCGTTCTCGTCTCCCAAAGTCCGAAACGCAAAGCCAGGCCTTATTTCAGGCCATAGCCTCGTTACAAAAAGCAAATGTTATCATTCCAGTGCCCCTGGAACAGCGCGGCAAAGGTTTCTATTCAAACCTTTTTGTCGTTCACAAAAAATATGGCTCTGTCCGCCCTATCCTGGATCTCAAAAGACTGAACAGATCCGTACGCATTCGGACCTTCAGAATGGAGTCATTGAGAGCAGTACTAGCTGCCATGGAACTGGAAGAATTCCTAGCCTCCATAGATGTTCAAGATGCTTATTTACACATTCCCATATGTGTATCCCATCAACGGTTCCTTAGTTTTCTCTGTAGGGCACCGTCATTACCAATTCAGGGCCCTCCCCTTTGGACTGGCAACTGCGCCTCGGGTTTTCACAAAGGTCATGGCGGCCGTCATGTCCATTTTGCACCCCAGAGGCGTTCTGGTCGTTCCCTATTTGGACGACCTACTTGTCAAGGGGAGCTCTCCTCAAGTTTGCTCAGAAAGAGTGCAGGTATTCTTAGTCAAGGCTAGGGTGGCTTATCAACTTCAACAAGTCATCCCTCATTCCTCGTCAGCGCATCACCTTTTTAGGTATGCTGATAGACACGGCTCAGTCTCGGGTTTTTCTTCCAGAAGACGAGGTCTTCCCTCATCTGGGCCGCCCAATCCCTCCGCTCCCGCCATCACACATCCCTTCGGAATGGGATGAGAGTGTTAGGCAAGATGGTGGCAGTCATGAAAGCTATGTCCTTTGCCCAATTCCATCTGCGCCCTCTACAACTGGATCTTTTATCCATCTGGGACAAGAATCCAGCTTCTCTAGACCGGTCAGTCCGCTTATCTCGGACTGCGCTCCACTCCCTCATCTGGTGGACTCAAGCCTCATCCCTATCTCAAGGGAAGTCCTTCCGTCCTGTCCACTGGCAAGTAGTCACGACAGATGCCAGTCTCATAGGCTGGGGAGCGGTGTTTCTCCACCACACTGTTCACGGACGCTGGTCTCCCTCCGAACGCTCCCTTCACATCAACATTCTAGAGATCAGAGCCATATTTTTGGCCCATCAGAACTTTCAGCCCTTGCTATTGGGTCTTCCTGTTCGGATCCAGTCAGACAATGCCACGGCTGTGGCTTACACCAACCGTCAGGGAGGAACTCGCAGCAGGGCAGCGATGAAAGAAGTATCCAGGATTCTTCTTTGGGCAGAGATGCACATTCCCATTATTTCAGCTGTCCATATTCCGGGAGTAGACATCTGGGCCGCAGACTTTCTCAGCAGACAGCGTCTAGCGGCAGGGGAATGGTCCCTCCACGACGAAGTGTTCCATCAGATCACTCTTCGTTGGGGACTCCCAGATGTGGACCTCATGGCGTCTCGGATGAACGCCAAGGTACATCCCTTCATATCACGATCGAGAGACCCGCTAGCGCTCGGCTCCGACGCTCTAGTCTTCCCGTGGTCGCAGTTTCGCCTGCCCTACATCTTCCCTCCGTTTCCTCTCATTCCAAGAGTAATCAAGAAAATCAAAGCGGAAGGAATTCCCGTGGTCCTCGTGGCCCTGGACTGGCCCAGGAGGGCCTGGTACCCAGAGCTTCTCCATCTTCTCAGCGACACTCCCTGGCGTCTCCCCGACCGCCCGGATCTTCTGTTGCAAGGTCCAGTATTCCACCAGAATACAGCACAGCTGCATTTGACGGCGTGGCGCTTTAATCCTTGATTCTAGCCAAGTCAGGTCTTTCTTCTAAAGTAGTTCATACCATGCTTATTGCTTGGAAGCCCTCCTCCGCCAGTATCTATCACAGGACCTTGAAGACCTATCTTTCCTGGTGTGAGAGTCATCACCGTTCGCCCCTTGTTTTTTCAATCCCTGATGTGCTTGCCTTTCTGCAAGATGGTCTGGACTCTGGACTAGCCCTCTGTACCCTTAAAGGTCAAGTTTCTGCCCTGTCAATTTTTTTCCAGAAGCAGCTGGGATCTGAATTTGGTTCTCGGAGCTCTTCAGCTTCCTCCTTTCGAACCTTTGAACCTTTAAGAGAAATCTCTCTTCAACGTCTCTCTTGGAAGGTTGCCTTTTTAGTCGCCATTACCTCTATCAGACGAGTGTCCGAACTGGCGGCCCTTTCCTGTCGCTCACCTTACCTGATATTCCATCACGATAAGGTGGTCCTTCGGCCTTTCCCCCCCCCCGCCTTTCTTCCGAAGGTCGTATCTTCTTTCCACTTGAACAAAGACATTGTGTTGCCGTCATTCTGTCCGGCCCCGGTCCACTCCTTTGAAAAAGCCCTTCACACTCT
This sequence comes from Anomaloglossus baeobatrachus, assembly GCF_048569485.1. Classification (NCBI taxonomy): domain Eukaryota; kingdom Metazoa; phylum Chordata; class Amphibia; order Anura; family Aromobatidae; genus Anomaloglossus; species Anomaloglossus baeobatrachus. Next base: position 342,607,794 of record NC_134358.1, read on the forward strand.
AGATCTTGTTAGGGCTCTGCGGATCTACATCTCCAGAACAGCGCCATTGCGCAAGTCCGATGACCTCTTCGTCCTCTGAGAAGGACACAAAAAGGGCAGCCACGCTTCTAAATCCACGATTTCTAGATGGATCAGGACTGCCATCTGTGAGGCATACAAAGCACGAGGTTCTGTTCCCCCTCAATCTCTGCGGGCCCACTCTATGCGAGCAGTGGGTGCTTCCTGGGCTATCCGCTTCGGCGGCACAACTCTGCAAGGCCGCTACCTGGTCCAGTGTGCACAAGTTTACAAAATTCTACAGAGTGCATATGCATACCTCCGCGGATGCGGCTCTTGGAAGACAAGTCCTTTAGGCGGCAGTGGCCCATTTATAAGTGGCCACTGCTCGGTTTTTTGACAGTGTTGATATGTGTTCACTGCAGTTGCAGTTGCTAGTCAGCTCTTAGGCGGGCTTTGCACACTACGACATCGCAGGTGCGATGTTGGTGGGGTCAAATTGAATATGACGCACTTCCGGCATCGCATGCGACATCGTAGTGTGTAAAGCTTAGATGATACGATAAACGAGCGCAAAAGCGTCGTAATCGTATAATCGGTGCAGCGTCGGCGTAATCCATAATTATGCTGACGTAACGGTCCGATGTTGTTCCTCGCTCCTGCGGCAGCGCACATCGCTGTGTGTGAAGTCACAGGAGCGAGGAACATCTCCTACCGGCGTCACCGTGGCTTCCGTAGGATATGCCGAAGGAAGGAGGTGGGCGGGATGTTTACATCCTGCTCATCTCCGCCCCTCCGCCGCTATTGGACGCCTGCCGTGTGACGTCGCTATGACGCAGCACGACCCGTCCCCTTAGCAAGGATTTGGGTCGCCGGCCAGAGTGACGGTCGCAGGGCAGGTGAGTGCATGTGAAGCTGGCGTAGCGATAATTTTCGCTACGCCAGCTTTCACAAGATATTGCACCTGCAACGGGGGTGGGGACATCGGCTTGCGATGTCGCAACGTGCAAATCCCGCCTTAGTCTAATGTTATACACTGTTAATAGTTCAGTTCCCACCCAGGGACTGCTTTGAGACGCCCCACTGTCTGTGTCCCCCAATGAAAAGGCGAGAAAGGAAATGACATTTTTGTGTACTCACCACTAAATGTCTTTCTTGGAGCCTTTCATTGGTGGACACAGCTTCACACCCTTGTGTCTTCGTTGTTCATCTCCTACTGCTTTTACACCAAACTGAGCTCGTTTCCTGCCTAGCTAGGGTATATGCTGTTGGGGGAAAGAGCTAACACGTTTTCAATCTAGTGTCACGCCTCCCTGGAGACATCATACTACCCACTGTATGTGTCCCCCAATGAAAGGCTCCAAGAAAGACATTTTACGGTGAGTACACAAAAATGTCATTTTTTGTTTCTCATGAATCTTGCTATTATGGGTCTCTCAACACATCGATTATGTTATTTCAGCAATATTATCTTTTATCGTGCTCTAGCAGCACATCTTCATTTTTAGCTCCAGCTCTGATGGGGTTAATCTCTCTCCTGACTTCCTGGGTTCAGTGCCTACAACTTCCATGATTCTATGCGTGGGCTGTAGGATTGTATCTAACACACCCACTTAGCACTGCACCCAACTAAAAAAAAAACGCAAACCGCATATGACCGGATCCTGTGGATTGAATGTGCAACCGCAATTGTTATATTACTGGATCCTTCTACTTTTTATGGCTGCTGCGATGTTTGCAGCAGGATACAGAATTTATCGGCCAGCACTGGAGTCAGCTGATTGGGAGTCAGCTGAACTTATGATCTCACACCCCTCACACACTGCGATGGATGCAGGTAACAGCAGTCACTGCCTGCTGCTGATCACGTTAGACCATGTGTGGGCTCTCTGGTCAGCAGTTCAGATCAGCTGTCTCCAGTGCCTACCGATTACATGTTCTGTGTCACCCTGCATCCATCACAGCGTGTGCGGGCTGTGGAATTCAGCTGAGTTCGGCCGGCACTGAACTGCTGATCTGAACTTCTGACCTAATAGCCAGGAGAACAAGTCATCAGATCAGCTGACTCCAGTGTCTGCCGATTACTTGTTCTGTGTTCCGCTGCATCCATCGCAGAGTGTGCGGGTTGTGAGGTCAGGAATTCAGTTGAGTTCAGATCAGCTGACTTTAGTGCCAACCGAACTCAGCTGACCTCGCAGCCCGCACACGCTGCAATGGATGCAGGGGGACACAGAACAAGTAATTGACCGACACTGGAGTCAGCTGATCTGATTACTTGTTCTACTGGCTGTGTGGTCAGGAGTAGGGAGGAGTAAGCAGTAATATGCTCGTGTTCTCGATGGGCAAAGCCCACGTCGATTTTTATTTTTTTTTTTTTAAAATTCATTAAAAAATAAACCCCAAGAATCTCACACATATAAAAAAATCTGCGTGGGCTCCCGCTGCTTTTTTTTTTTTTTTAAATTTCTTTTTATTATGTCTCAAAAGACATAATATGCCCTCCCTCCCCCCTGCATTTTCTATTGCTATTGCTAGCTAAGAGTAACCCAACAGCTACTGGCTGCTAACCCCCACTGCTTGGTGTTACCTTCACTGGCAATGTAAAATCCAGGGAAGCACTTTTTTTTTTTTGTTGGACCCAAAAACGAAGAAGAAAAAAAAAAAGACGTTGGCTTCACCATATTTTTGTATGCTAGCCAGGTACAGCAGGCAGGTACGGGCTGCCCCGAACCCCCAGCTTCCTATTTGTACCGGCTGGAAATACAAAAAAAAAAAAAAATAGGGAAGTCCTTTTTTTAATTATTTCATGAATTTCATGAAATTAAAAAAAAAAAAAAAAAAAAAAAACACGACGTGGGCATTGCCCATTTTTTGTGTCCAGCCAGGTACAACTAGGCAGCTTGAGGATTGGAATCCACAGCGTAGGGTGGCTCAAGCTTTCTGGGCCCCCCCGGCTGCGAATTGCAGTCCACAGCCAGCCCAGAAAATGGCGCTTTCATCGAAGCGCCATCTTCTGACGCTTTATCAAACTCTATAGCGGCCCTGGTAATAGGTTAATACCAGCTTTGTTTTACCAGCTGGTATATAGCCCGAGATTCTTAATGTCAGGCCAAGTTTTACCCGGCCATTAAGAATCTCCAATAAAGGGTTAAAAAAAAGACATCACACAGAGAAAATATACTTTATTAGAAATAAATACACAGACACATTAGGGACTCCATCTTCATTACTCCCTCTCACCCCTCCACAATAGATAGAGATTTCTGTACTGACCATGCCAGGAGAGAGAGCGCAAATCAAAAAAGGTCTGTGGAGCCTCTGTTAGGAGTCTCAACACGGAAAATAGCCAGATATCACCCCGGGAAGGACCTAGCCAAGGAGTGGCTCTTTTTAGGAGACCATCATAACCACCATATTAAGCTGCCCTTTTAGTCAATATCCAGCTCTTGACCTATTTAAAGATCTGACAAGGGAAATACCAAGGCCAGGTATTTATCCACAGACAGCTGTTTCGGGGTATTGCTCCTAATCAGTGTGGAGTAGGATTCTGGCCAGATGGGAGCAATGCCTAGTAGACCAGCAAGACAAAACAATCACAGATCTCGGTGGGACCAGCCGGAGAGAACACTGCCGACAGCCAGCAAAAGGCGCTTAACACCGTGAAATCCTAGGTGCATTGCCCCCTGGTAAGTATGCAAATCAGAAAAGGTCCGTGGAGCCTCTGTTAGAAGTCTCAATATAGCCAGATATCCCTCCGGGAAGGACCTAGCCAAGGAATCCTACTCCACACTGATGAGGGGCAATACCCCGTAACAGCTGTCTGTGGATGGATACCTGGCCTTGGTATTTCCCTTGTCATATCTTTAAACTCGTCAAGAGCTGGATAGTGACTAAAAGGGACGCTTAATATGGTGGTTAAGGTGGTCTCCTAAAAAGAGCCACTCCTTGGCTATGTCCTTCCCGTGTTGAGACTTCTAACAGAGGCTCCACGGACCTTGTTTGATTTGCATACTTATAATTAATATATTAAATTCGGCACTCAGGTTGAAAATAAATGGATTTTTTATTTTCCAAGATATTTTTCAAGCAATATTTGTGTTATCAAAAATCAACGTTTCGGTCACACGACCTTCATCAAGTATAATAACACTACAAAAAAGACAAAAAAATAAATAAAATAAAATAAACATGTGAACAAATCATATGGCATGAAATAACATTAACATGCAATATACATAAATTGAAAGACGTGTCCTCAATTCATACAAAAAGGATCTTTTTGTCAATCAAAAAATATGTCAAATATACATCATGTATAACTGGAACAACAGGGAACACTGGATATCAGAAAAAATACTTTGTCCCTGGACTATAAAGCATAAATCTATATTCACAGAACAATGAAATCTGTTTCCTATAGAGAAAGGGAACAATAAAAATAAATGAAGGATAAACAGATAGATAACATCAAGACTGGAACTAACGAAATACATTCCAATAATGCCTAGATTAGAAATGTAGTAAAGCTTATTAAACTCACCAGAGCTTGTAAGATAGAATGACTGAATATTTGTCAATATGAAGCTAAGAAGCTGCCTCTCCGGGTCCGTAATGCATGTGACCTGCCTGTCTACTGCCTGGGTTTAAATAACCCGCTTAATAGAACAATGGGCGTGTAATCAGGGTGTAGCGTAACGTCACTTCCGATATAATAAAAAGGAAGTGACGAATCTGGATGGCACTACATTCACAGACTGCGGAAATGGAACGGAAGGGGTAATGTCAATTTCTCACACCGGATGGTGGACTTATGTTGAGAAATGCGGTCTTTAACTTGCTGTGTTGTTTCTCCTACATTTTATATGTAGGAGAAACAACACAGCAAGTTAAAGACCGCATTTCTCAACATAAGTCCACCATCCGGTGTGAGAAATTGACATTACCCCTTTCGTTCCATTTCCACAAACAAGGTCATAGGGTCAGCCAATTGCGTTTCCAAATTTTAGAACAGATTTTACCACATAGGAGAGGAGGTGATAGGGTTAAAACCCTGAAGCAGAGGGAAGCCTACTGGATTTTCTTACTTCAAACTCTGGAGCCTAGGGGTCTTAATCGAGACTTCGACACTTCAAGCTTTATGTGAATTGTTTTGATCTTGATTCTTGTTATTCATTAGTGTTTTTTATCTTTTTTTCCCCTCTAGCAGAAAAATTGGACATTTGATGACATAAACTACAAACGAGGTTTCACAGGTGAAAAAGCCTTTTATAGGATAACCTCGGCCAGTATAAGGATGTAGGACCTTATCTCCCTTTTGTACATTACTGCATTGTGGGCAACTTAAACAGGGAAAAGTCCCTCGTCTTGGAGTGAGTAAGTGTGTCTGTACTGGGCCGGTCAACTTAGAACCCAAGTCAGCCCTAACCAATTTATTACCTAAATTAGAGGGACGCCTAAAGCATGGAAGAAAAGGTGTTTTAAATTCCTCTACCTCTGGATAACCTTTATGTAGAATATTCCAGTGGCTTCTAATGAATTTGTGAATCTTGTAAGAAAACGGATGATATGTATGTACAAATGCCAGACGATTTCTTTTAGTCTTATCAGATGTTGATGCCGGAATAGTAGCATCACTGTTCAAAATCCCCTTAGGATAGCCTCTTGCTAAAAACTTAGATTCCATTTCTTGCAATCTATTATTTTTAGTCTCGGGTTGGCTAACAATCCTATGTACTCTTAAAAATTGTGATTTGGGAATAGAATTCCTTGTCGCTTTCGGATGACAGCTGTCATATAAAAGTAAATTATTCCTATCTGTAGGCTTTACAAATAGATCAGTTTGTAAGTGACCTCTGCTGTCCTTAATGATAGTTGTATC